>NW_006800390.1:61652-91994 GCF_000485575.1 Poecilia formosa | reverse complement strand
CAAAGATTCTGCGAAAAGTTCCTCCTCATAAGAATCGTCTCGTTTTGCATCTTTAACCTGGTCGACGGGGTTCTGTGACTCTTCCTCTTTTAAAATGGTGGCATTGTTTTTATCCTCTCTGTCTGGCAGTTGATCCTCTTTTGATTTTTTTAGCTCCTCTTTTATGTTACTGATCTCCTGCTGATATTTTTCTGCTTTTTGTTGAAGTGCAGTGATATCAGTCTCATAACGGTTGTATTGCTCCAGGTACAAACATTTAAATTTCTCTAACTCTTCCTGGATGAACTTTTCTTTCCCTTCTCTTTCTGAAATATTAGTTTCTCTCTCTTTTATAATCTCCTTGTACGTTTCGGCCTGCTGCTGCAGTTCAATTACATCATTCTCATACTTGATCTCAAGCTCGTCGTGTAAAAAGTGGACTTGATCCAGTTCATTCAGAATGTACTTTTCTCGTTTTTTCAGGATTGTGATCTCTTCTGCCATCTTTTGTTGGAGCTCCTCCTTTTCAGCTGTCAGGTCGTTGATAAGTTTCAGATTTTCTTTAACCGTCTGTAAGTTTGCTTCTTTCTCCTGGATAATCTCCTGCTTGTATTTTTCTATTTCTAGATTCAATTCATTAACAATGTAGGTTTCTCTGTTTTTCAGGATTGTGATCTCTTCTGCCATCTTTTGTTGGAGCTCTTCCTTTTCAGCTGTCAGGTCAGTGATGAGTTTCTGATTTTCTTTAACTGTCTGTAAGTTTGCTTCTTTCTCCTGGCTAATCTCCTGCTTGTGTTTTTCTATTTCTAGATTCAATTGAGAAACATCATTTTGGTACTTGGCAATAAATTCATGATATGAATGTTTCATGTCATTAAACTTTCTCTGCAAACATTTTTTTTCTTCTTGCAGGAATTGGACTTCTTTGTCATGGTTTTTCTGGAGAACGGCATTTGTTGTTTTCAGGTCATCTATCAGCGCCATGTCTTCCTCTGCTTTTTTAAGATGGTCCTCTCTCTCTTCAGTTAGCCGTTCCTGTAGCACCATGATATCAATTTCATATTTGCACTTGAGCTTCTCGTTCCACTTTTCTTTCTCCCTTTCTAACTCTTCCTTAGTCTCTTCCAGCTCTTCCTCCAGCTGGGCCAGTTTCTGATTGCCTTCAGACCTTCCAGCGATCTCCATGTCCAGACGAGAGCTGAGTTGTTGGATTTCCTCCAGCAAGGCCTCGTATGCATGTGTGAACAGGCCTTCAGGGTTGGAGAGATGGGGCCCCATCTCTCCACTGCCGTTTCTTGGTGTATCTGACATTTTCTCCAAAATGCACTTACTAAAATCGCTGATTGGGAAAATTTCTTCACACGAGCTTTGCACACTTCTGAACTAGTCAGGGTTATTGCAAGCAATGAAAAGTATGCAGAGTTGTGTTACATGCAATTCTGCAGTTGATGACATCACAGACAGCATCGCCAGTGACATCACAGAATCTTCCTTTGCTGGTGGTGTGACATCATTCCACCACCACATATCTCACTCTTTATTCTTGTTTACATTCAAACGTCTCATCTTCATTTCTTTAAAGTTTATAAAAGGTTTTAGAAACCTGCACATGTAAAAGCCTTTAGGTAAGAACTGAAGACTCTTTAGTGTTTGAGGCAAAACATTAGAAAACTTATTAATAATCCATATTTATAAACTAATTTCAACATCTGTGTTTATAAATTAATCTATAGTTGGTGATTTGAGCCTTAGATATTTGATGGTTTTACTTGGTAACTTCTGTGACGTGTTCACTGAACCAGTTCTCATCATTTCTCTGCACCTGCAGCCTTCAGTCAGACTGAAGGAGGTTTTTTTTTCGACCATAAATCACTGTGTGAATGCGGTGTTACCATGGTAACCCAGACAGTAATAATCTCCAGCATCTTCCGCCTGAAAACCACTGATGGTTAAAGTGTAATCAGAACCAGATCTACTGCCGCTGAATCTAGACGGAGTTTCTGAGAACCGACTTGAAGCCTGATCTATAAGAAGTTTAGAGGCTGTCCAGGTTTCTGCAGGTACCAATGAGATCAGAACCAATATTTGAACTTCCCTGATGGTCACAGTCGCTCCAACACTGACTGACTTTGATGGTTCAGACTGAGTCAGAAAATTATTGGCAGTTGATGCTGAAGAGAGAAATGAGCAACGTTAAAGGAAAACAATAATAGGTACGAGTTCAAACCAAACTTGACAGCTAAATTTAAAAGTCAGTCTGACCCAGAGTGAGAAAACCCAACACAACCATCAGAGCCACTGGAGACGTGGTCCTGATGCAGGTTTCAGTGTCGGAGCTCAAACACACTTTGGACTTAAAGCTTGAGGAGCAGCGACGCATCGACATCATGCAGATCCACACCTGCTGAGATGAAACAGAAACACAGATGATTCAGCCAAAACTTCATCTAGTGACAATATTCAGTTTTTATTTCAACTGAAGATCAAATAATGTATTTATTGGTTGTTCATCTTGTCACTTTTATAATGTTTCTATGTCCCCTAAATGTGATGTGTTTTTATAAACTAAAACACACAAAATCAGCAAATATTTGACATAAAACTGATCGAAACATTGAGTCATATAAGGTTTAAATCTTTGTAATATAACCTGTATTCATGTTACAATGATCCTCATTATGTTTCTTCTTGGTATGTTAAGTTTATCATAGAGACTTTGATCTATTTGGATTTGTGATTTAAAAATGTGTTTATTATTTATAGTTTAATTTTACACTATAGGATGGAAAACCATTCTATATTGTTCTTTTAAATAATATGATTAATTAATGTTGATGTTAAATGTAAAAAGAATAACAACCTGAACACACATTCTGAAGAATATTATAAATTTTGTTTATTGACATCACTGATGTTCTTCAATAACCCCTAAATTAAATAGATTCTCATTGTTTTACTTCAAAAGGCACCAGGTGAAATCACATTACAGCTTAAGTTTTAAAGTTTATATTTTAGGATGATACATTTGTAATTGACTGGCCATTCTAGTGTAGAAATGATATTTAATTAGAAGAAACTTGTCTAACTTTGTGTTTCTACATTCCTGGATATTTTCTTGGTTATCATAATCCAGACATTTTGCAACGACTTGATTTACAAAAGCTAGAGATATTTTAGAAAATGACCTTAATGTTTTAATAAAATGATTAAAAACTGTTAATATAAAGATGGGATTGTCACTTATTTTTTTATTTACCACATTTGCACTCCAGAACACAAAATAGAGAGATAAAATTAAAGAAGAAGTAAAATATAAACTGACTTTAATATTTGCTGATTGGTGTCTTGGATCTTAGAGGAAAATATGTGAAAGGATAACCACCCAAAACAATAACTCACATGTTTATGTGTGCAGACGTCATGAGAAAGAGATTTTAAACCATCAGAGTTTTGCAGCTGCTCTGAAGATAAATAGAGAAAGTGATATATTTACAGGACCAGGACATAAAACAGAGGTAGCAAGTCTCTACTGGAATGACAGGAGGTAGAAAATGTGTTGATCTGTATCAGTGAAAAAAAAGGAAGTTTTCTTTAAATGTCAAAATATTTCCAGATTTATTTACTGTGCCAGTCAAAATTATTTGTCAGAGTCAAAATGTTTTCTTTACTTTCTGTTTTTATGTTATCATATTGTTTTCTTACATTTTAATCTCCTTGAGTTGCACTAGAGTTTCTAGAGAACTTAATCAGAAATGATTTCTGATTAAGTTCTCTGTTTTCATACTTTCATGGATTGTTCTTCTTTTATCCCTTTTCTATACGGTTTTCATGTTAAATTGCTCCCTGGACCTTCTGGTCACAAGATGACGACTCTACCCTCAGAGCCACAGCCGCCCTAAAAAATCCACTGCTTGATCCTTTTGCTAATCTTTTCTTAAAATGCAGATTTAAGCAGCATAACAAGCTACAATTCAGTGCAATTCAATATGAAAAGTGAGTATAAAAGGTAAACTAAAGGACAAACCATAAAAGCACAAGTACAGTGAAAATAGACAGAAATCATTACTATTAAAATAAGAAACTTTAATTCTTAAATCAATACGTTGCTATCACATTTCAGCAGCAAAGTGCTTTAAAACTACAAAAATACACACAGTCAACAACTGGAGCATTACATTTTGTCAAATGCAGTCGTTACGCATGCTTGTAAGTTTCCTGTTTGTGCCTCTGATGATTTGTGTTTAGTTAAATCAGTCACACACACATTTGATGGGTAAATGCGCCATCTTTTAGGCCTAAACGTAGTTAGCATAGGAACTGAGTTCAATTGTTGACATGGTTATGTTACATTACTCTAAGATGTGGGGTAAACAGAACATGGTTTTGCTCCTGATCTCCTATAACAAACATCTATGGAGGGAAAAAGGATCAACGTTAAAATCAAGCCTGCTAAAGGGATTGTATTGTGGGTCGATGTCAACGGGTTCAAGGTGTGTTAATAGCCTTTTACTTTCATTCTTGGAATTTTTATTGCAGCACGTTCCAGTACACCTTATCCAACTTTTTACCATCAGCCACCGTTATAAAGCTGCACAAAATAACTCCTTACATAACGCTGAAATGAAGTAAAGTTACATAGAGGAAGCGTGACGTTGAATTCAAACTGCAGAACCGTGCAAGAGCCGATTGTGGGAACCAGGAGCAAAGCCGCTCTGCATCTTCTGTCACACTGATGTCAACTCAAACGCATCAATCCACTTCATTTACCCTCCAGTGACATGTCAGGATGAACTTTCTTATCAACATGTCTAATGTTCACACAGGAACTACCCATAAATCATCTTGTTTATTGGCCTCCATTAAAGCCGTGTGTTGTTTTCCTCAGACCTTGAGTTAATCTGAGATGCTTGGCAGTGATTTTACAGTAACTACAATCAGGGCGTTTTGTAAACAAGCATTTCGATCGTACATGGTCGCTTTTACCTGCTTTCAAAAACAACAGGAAAGAACACACTCCGCTCCATGATAATGCGACAAGCCATAAATTATTGGAGACAATTTTTCTTATCATATTCACACGCGATCACATCCTGCACACAAAGCGAGTCTAACTCTAGAAAATAAACTAAAATGCACAAACAGGGCATAAAAAATGAGCAAGAAGCTGCAAAACAAAAGGAATGAGCTTATGAGTCATGACCCAACCACAACAAAGAACCAAGAAGAATGAAGTGAAATTGGAAAACCCAAATGACAACAATAAAGAAGTCAGAAGCGATGCAAAAACAAAAACAAGTGATAAAACGCAAACACCAGTGGATCGTGCATCGTTAGCCCACGCCTGACAGAAGAATGCTCAACATCCGGTGTTCAGCAAAACAACTTTCGGGTCAAAGGGAAGCAAGAGATGCATCAATCGAAAACAAAACGCAATACTATAAACTCCCAAAACGTGGTTACAATGAGCTTAAACTAATCTTGATCTTCATCTGATCTGCAGCTTTTTTGAAATCCTCTGCTGCTTGTAGCTCAAGTTTCAACACCACTTTGGTTCAACTTTGTGACCTAACAGCATAACAGCATGCTAACCTCTCTTCCCGTAACACCCGCAGGTGCTATCTGGTTGTGTAAGCATGTGGCCTGATGCGAAAGGTCAGGCTCTGTTTACAGCCTTCCTGCCAGTCATAACAGATAACCTCGTGCATAACGTATTGATTCAACAATTTGCTGGCAGATCCTTATGAATTCCTCTTCTGTTTCTAACCCTGTGTTACGTCTGATGTGCTTGGGCACAATCTCTTCCACTGGGCTGGATTTGACTGCAGCATCTTTGCGTGCGGACACCCCTGATTAAGCCCCTTTGACTGTGTGTGCCTGTCTGAGTCTGCCATGTTCTGTAAGCTTTAGCCTGTGGCTGCCGTGTTAAACAGATGATTTGCCAGGTTTGCGTGCACGCACACAGACCGCTGAGGATGACTTCGCCCAGAAGCCTCTGATTCCTACAGGCGCTGACCTGCACCCACCAAACTCCACCAAAGGAACTTCTTGGAAAAACGACACATTTTTAAATGAACAAACGCCATGAAAAACTTTGACTGGGCCATTCTAACAGTTTACAGTACGAATATACTTTATGATTAGGATAGCTACAGGATGAACTTTCACCATTTTTGGACTGAATGCTAATTTTTAAGGATCGGTATTGTGTCAAATCTACTTCTTTCTTTTTTAGTTTTACATCATGTTATTATGTTATATAATCATCAAAAACATACCTGGGGTGTTGTTTTGAGTCTTTCATGCATGTTTGAGAAATCCCTTAATCTCCATGGCAACCATTAAGCAGTTCAAAACGCCTAGCCGACTTAGCCTCGCCTTCGAATCACAGCTCCTCCCCTACTCAGTTCCTTCAGACTAGCCAGCAGCAATTAGCAAACATTATACTTATAGGAGCTGCTTCTCAGTGAAAATGTTACTAAAGGGTTAATAATAGAGGAGGCATGTTGTGATGACTTCCTGGAGTTTCAGAAAGAGCAGGAGCTTCTTAAAGAGACAGAGGCATTCAATTTATTTTAGGTCATATTTAATAGCATTTTTATAAAAACTGAAGGTAACTAGTCTGCAGTACTTGATTGTGCTACAAAATGGCACTATGTGCCAGAGAAATACATAATGCTGACTCTTTAGATGGTGTTATGGTTTTTGGTGTCTAACTGTATTCCGATATTTGCTCAGTGAATCTTAGTGAATTTAGTGGCAGGAGTTTTAGGGCAATCAGACATTAGTATGAGGCAAAGAGTGATGTGGAAATAAGGATTGAGTTAATTTAAAATGGCATCTGTGCAAAATACTTAGAAAACAAGACGGGATGTTTCCATATATGAGAACAATCAACATAATTGTGTGTGTTTCCACTACTAACGTCCATCAAATATGTGGGCCTTTATCTGTGTTGTGTGATTATAAAAGCCCTACTATTGGTCATAAAAGCACACGCATTAGAGGCCTTTGCTAAAACTTGTTTGTGTTTGCGTAATAAAACTTAGCTGTTATTATGATACTTTATTTAATCATTGTTTTATGTAAACCGGACAAGCAAGCAAAGCGGTAGTATTACTGAGCTATTTGTCTGCTTATAAGTCAGTGTGTGTGTGTGTGTGGGTGTGTGAGTGTGTGTGCATGCTGTCCTGTGGCCTGGGTAACTCAGGGATGTGTACTTTCTGATAGATTAAGCCTTACATAATTCCACATTCCACTCAGCAGGTAAACAAGCCGGGGTGGGACTAAAGGTCAGAAACAGACAGATTCTGGCTCAGGCTTGGAGGCAGACACCTGAGCCTCAGGCAGATCCGACCCTCAGGGACCCATACGTGGCTAAAGTAAAACAATCATCACGTTGACGTGGTTTAGAAAAATCAATCATGAAAAGAAAAGCTGCGTGCTTTAATGCACTCTTTGTTCATTAAAGTCAGGGAGTGCTGGAGGACAGAAGAGGATTCTGCAAAGCATTGATTCAGAGGCGCAAATCTATGACTCTGATTCCTTTAAACTCCAAATGCAGAGAAATGTTACTGGCTGTCAAGAGGGGATAATTAAAGTCGATGAAGACACGAGCTAGCAGTTGTTTTGGGAGAATCTGCCTGGCACTGCTTTAGCCGTGCTCTCGGTCTGATTCTTTTTAAATGAGAGTAAATTTGAACAAAGAGTCTGTCTTGCAGCCTTTAGGTCGTTTGTAGTATCATTCCAAATCCAGAAATCCAGTCTGGTTGTGAGCCATGACAAACTGCTTTGTCTAAAGCTTCTAATGCCAAGCATTACAAGCTCAAAGCAAAAGCCTCATTAGCATCAGCGTTTCACTGACACCACTATAAATTGTAACCAAAGACATATTTGACACAAGTATGTTTATGCTCTGATGTGTTTTAGATTCATGCATGTTTAGCTGCATGTTTGGTTTCCGTGGCAGTCTTTATATCGATGCCGCCTTCAGCCCAACCAGCCTCAATTATATTTACATTTACAGATGATTAACATTTTAACCACAATGACAAAAATTATATAAGTTTGCTTGCCTCGGTCTTATGTTTTTGAAAAACCTTTAAGCTTTCTTGTTACAGTTTTCTTGTGGCCACTCCCTTCCATTGCTGCCCTGGGCAAGTGCCCGTGTTAGCCACATGAAAATACTGCCTCTGTTCAAGTTATGCATCTGCCAACGCACAATTACTCAAAGCACATATCCACAGTGGCATTGCACTGACCAGTCACTGATTTGTGATTACACACATGAGAAATTATCTTTAAAAAAAACCGCCTTTGTAGCTCAGTGTCTCTTAGATTGTGTTTGTTTTTGCCCAGTAAAGGTCAGAAACGCAGATGGAAACATGAATAATCCCCCAGGATTTATGTGCATGACTGTATGTGCGCAGCAAACTCACCATAACTCCTAATCTCGCTTTGCGTGTTGTGCGCTGGATTGCGATGAAATACTCCAGGCTAAAGATCTCAGCAGGCCATGTTTCCAAACACATGGGATTAAGTGTTAGAGAGTAAAGTGTTTAAAGTGGGTGTTTACTGCATGCTGCTTCTGAGAATTGAAAGAGATTTGTCTGATCACAGAATCTGCAATGGAAAAGCAGGTTTTCTTGATATATATCAGATTAGATCAAATCAAAATCATAGTCGGTGACCTTTATAGTCAGAATAATATTTGGACCATTGCTTGATCAGCTGCAGTGGTTTTTGTTGGCATTTATTGCAGTGAATACAGTGAAGTTGTCAGTTATATTGCAACCTGGGCTAAAAAGGCAATTTACTCATAGTTATAAACAAAGTGTACCATGAACAGCTTATATTCTGATCATACACATCATCACCCTGACTGTTTATTTTTAGAGAAACTCCTGTTTGTTTGTGAATTGAGGAGTAGTTATTACTTTAGACCAACGTTTAATAATATAATTTTTATTTACATATTTTTTAAAACCATCATCATGTCGTGGTAGAAGACCGATAATCTGTGACAGACAACTTCCATTAGCACTTTTTACTTGTGCTTATTTTATTATGAATTATTGCTCCTCTTATTTGAGTAAAATTTCTGGATTTTCTACCCACTGAATGAAAAACAAATATGTTTTAACCAAAAATTCACCAGACAGACACAGACCTGCAGGCTTTTATGAAAGTTTAATATGTTTTTTATTGAAAAAAAACTGATTTGGAAAAAAACATTCTTTTGTCTGATTTGTTATTTTTTGTTACTTATATGAATTATTGTCATTTTAAAATACCAACATTTCCACTTAACTTTATATGTTGGTCCGTCTGATGATGTCATTTTTAAATGTTAAATAATTAATAATATAATCAGTTACTAGACTTATTTTACTCTTACTTGGATGGCTACTTTTTACTTTAACTTGAGTACAACCTTTTGGATACTCTACTCAGCTCTGTACTTTTCATATGTGGTTGTTGAAATGGTCTTTTACGTGTATGACTATTTATATCTAACCTAATTAGCCCTAACGAGGATCCTAATAAATAGGATCAGTGTCTCTAATAAGTTGGTTGAGTTATGTCTCCACCAGCTTCCCACATCCCCAGCAGGGATTTCCAGCTCTGTTGGAGCACAGAAGTGAGTCACCAAAGAGATGCAAGCCAACCCAGCTTTCTCACAGCGCTGTCATTCCTGAGAATTTCCATTGCGAAACATGTTTGTGAGCATCGGCCGATGAGCCAGCATGCAGACTGGGATGCTGGACTCTTCCACTTGGTAAACAGCAGCAGGAGTGTCTGCTGTACGCGGTGGGAAAAAGACCCGATCTCCACACGCTGTCCAAGCACGTCGAGTCTGAACGCCATGGCCTGAGAAGTACAAAGCAGCAGAAAAAGGATCTTTCTATCTATATTACACACGAGCAACAGCGTCTGGGTGGTCTGTTGATTCAGCAAGGGGAGTATAAAGGCTGCATGATGCCTTCATGATAAAGTGCTGAGTAATACAAGAGATTTGGAGAATAAAAGGGTTAAAAATGTGTTAGCATTAGCAACAAAGTCCAAACAGACCTACTTACACTCGTAGGTATTGAGAAAGTCAGAGTGCTGGAAAGGGAAACATAAAGTAAGGGAATAAAACTTTACTGAAAAAAGTCCACAAATGCCAGAATGCCTAGATCTGACCAAGCAAGCAAGCAACCCTTAAAATGTGTGAAATGGTTCTGCCACAACATCATGTTACAGTATAATGCTTGAGCAGTCAAAATGACAGCTCAAGTTTAGGTTACATGGCAGGTCTGCAAGAAGGAAACCATTCCTCAACGAAGGCAGCAGGGAATCGCATTCAGACGCTGTAGATTGAAAGAAACCCCTTAAACATCTCACTTTAGTTATAAACATCTCACTTTAGTTATTTCAGCTTTGAGGGGGTCATGCTAACTAAAACAATGTTCATTGTTGTTTTTTCCAGCGATAAGCACAAATAATTGACTTGAAATTTTTTTTTGGAAGAACTGTATCCTGTTGTACACATTCAGTAGCAAAGTTCATGGAATGAATGTACTTGGTAATGCAGAAAAATCTTTTTGCATTGAAAAATTAACACAAGAATTGCATTATTATGGATAGTTTTCTGTTGTGATACAAAAAAGCATCAATAATCTATGAACTGTATCTCTGTTTTTTTTTTACTAAAATCAAATAAAATGTCATAACAGAAGAGTATTAGGACCACTGAACAACAACAAAAAAATAATTCTGACTTTAATTTAAGAATTTAGACTTTTTTCCTTTAGCATTGTGATCTGGTTTTAACTTTTTCTTCAGAATTACATTTTTTTTCAGGATTTTGACTTTTCAGAAATTTCACATTTTCTCCAGTATTCAGATTTTTTTTTTTTTTGGAGAATTTTCACTTTTCTTCAGAATTCTGATTTTATTTTTTTCCAGAATTGTGACATTAATTTCAGAATTCTGACTTTTTTTCTTCAGAATTTTGAAGATTAATATGAGCATAAAGGTTCAACTGTTGAGATTAAAGTTAGAATTTGTGGAAAACAATTTGATTTTTGAGAAGAAACATCAAAAGTTTGAGATTGAAGTTGTATATATTTTTTTATTTTCAGTTGCCCTAATCTCCTTTCATACATTTGACATCTTGGCTGTGTGTTCACCGATTTAAAGGCAACAGTTTGTATAAACATGATGTGACCCCGACATTTTTATGATTTATGTCACTATGTTATATTTTCACGGGGGATAATCCGTGCAGCGTGCCTCGGTCATCTCCTCCGTGAGGAGCCAAGGCTGGCTGCTGTAAGTGGGTCACCGCTCCGCCCTGCACGCCGCTGCGCCATGGAGTTCGCTGAGCCTGGCTGAAACCCTCCTTAGGCTGATTCAGGGAGAAATAATGGGGCCAGTGACTCCCAATCCCCTGAAGAACCTCAGCATGGGGAAAGAAGCCCAGTGGAGCCAAAGCAGCCCACACCCACATGCTTGTATTTTACTTTTACGCTGCTTTAGTTCACAGCGCAGTGGCTAAATGAGGTAAATAAGGACCATCCAGTCACATGATTGGACCTTAATGCTGTAGATCTGTTAGTTAGTAATAAAATTACCAAATCCCAGTTCAGCCTCTTATTGAGTTAGGAGTGGGTTTTTAATTTAACCACACTAATGTGATCTCATTTAGGAAGCAACACCTGCCCTCCCAGTTCAAAGCAGGACGTTTACTGGTCCGGATCCCAGTCTGCTCCAGTCCTAACGGGAAAACTCATCATCCCGTGAGCTGCATTTAAACTGCTGTGACAAAAGCACGGAGGAGTCTTTTTACATTTTTTGCTTACATTTTCCATTGCAGTATGTAATCTGTGCAGAGGAGAGTGAGGAACAGCGTGTTCCTACTGACGGCACGTTGCTGGGTTTTTATACGAAGCCGTTTCTGCCTAGTAGCAGAGCAGCGCCTCTGTAACTGTGTCAAGCTGCTAATTAATACAGCTGGAGGTATGCCTGCCCCCTGCAGAATGCACATGTGTGTGTTTATGTTCTGTACACAATGTACAGAACACACTTAAAGGTCACTTTTTGTGTCACACACACACACATAATAAATGGAAAATTCAAACAGACTTCATTTAACTATTTAAAAATACATTTTTTAATCAGGTTTTTTAAAGCTAAATCTCTGTTGGTCCTGTTTGACAACATGAAGTAGGCTAAAATACTCCATATTTTAAATATCGTCATAAGCTGAACTCTTCCTGAACTTCCAAACTGTGTTATCTGGGAAAACTGTGGCTCGACAGGAAGTCATTTGCTCACGATTAGCTTCCTGGTTCCTCCACGGTCAAATAAAGTTCTTCACGAGACAGTAACAGGATATCCTGTGTGTGTGTACAGGAAGTGATTTGAGTCAGTGCCAACGACAGAATTAGAGAGTCAAATTTCCAAGATGGATAAGTCAAAAAAAAACAAACAAAAAAAAAACAAGAAAGTTGTGACTCTTTAAATAATTTATTTATTTATTTATTTATGTTGGTTGCTATCCATAATTAATACAGACAAAAGCAATACTTGACTACCAGAATTTATAAATCATATTTATCTCTTGTGAGCATCACAATAAACAGCATATTGAATTATGTACAATGGAAGACAACACATTCAGACTGAGTCAATCCAACTAAAGAACGATCCGTTCAGACACAGAAATGGGAAAAACGCTTCCAGACATGTCAACAACAAAATTCCCAGCAATGAAAAACACTTGGCAGAAAGAAAAAATATTTATATAAAAGGAGCAAAAGAGCTCCAGTTTAATGGGAAAAAAGGATCAATGCAATGTTACATTTGGTTCCATAGTTGTAAACTATTTTTGATTCATGTCAATATTGCATATGCCATTAGGTAAAGTGTGTCAACAAGGCAAATAGATCTCTATAATAAAATAAACCACGTTTTTTTTTTTTTGTTTTATATAATCAGACTGTGAGGGAGAAAAGCATACAATACACTGTACAGACCCAAAACAAACCCTCCCGTTTTAAAAATCTGTAGCCAAAGTCTTTACACAGGAATAGCATTGCAACCTATAGGTCAAATCTAAGAATACAATATTTTAGGTAAACTCTTTTCTATTTACACCATATATGTACAAACTCTAAAGATAAATAGATACCATAAGTTAGCTTGGTACAGCTCCAATGTTATTTAACACTTTCAAAACCATTTAAAATGTGCGGTGGTCCCGCAAAAATCAGCGATACATTCAGACATGTAAAAGTTTTACAATCTACTGTACATCTAAGGGGTTTGAAGCCAGTTGGTGTCGGCACAGAAGAGTTCAAAAAGACAGCAGTCGTAATAAACGCCGATAAAAACTGTTTTCAAATACCGTAGCAACCATTTCTGGAGGATTGCTAATTTGACTTCCTGCCATTATTTGTTTAATTTTAATTCAAAACTGGAGAAATAATGAATTTTTCTGTGACTGGATGAAAATGGAGCAATGTAATACGGCACTCAATTAAAGACAGTTTTCACATTTACTAGTACAACCTAGTAGTTTACAGCAGCTAACGTTAGCTATTGCTAGCAAAGCTGTGATGGATGTACAGCAGTATACTGAGGCAGTTTGCTTTATGCTACATGTTAGCATTCATCAATATGCTCAAAGTTTTCACTTTAGATATATTTTTAAACTATTTGATAGTTTAGAAGCAAGAAAATATTAAGCTAATTTCATTACAGTCAAGAGTTTTGTTAGCTAACAGTTGATAATGTTAGCAAAGGCTCAAGGTAATTCACCAATTCGTACCCGATTTCGCACGCAAGTTGCCATTTTCTTTCATTTCTTACCAGCAAAATAGCAGTTTAATTTTCATATTTTTTTATATTTTTTGACAGCAGCTAGCTAAAAGTTGGTAATATTAGCAAAGGCTTTTGGGTAAGTCAAACCGCCTCCTTCCATTTGTACTATGATTAAATACTTCAGTGATTTATGTCAATTTCGTCCCAGTTTCCATTGATTGTGGTTCTGGCGATCAAACCAAAAAACAATCACTGACCTGCTAGTTGTACATGTAATTTACAGAAATAATATAATCAAGTTTCCTTACTGTAGATTACTAGCAGTTACAATAAATTATATTTAAGTCATCAGTTGTTAAAGTATTTCCTGGACATCCCTGATGTGGGTACGAAGTGATGCATTACTGGAGATGAACAGCACGCATTAGCTAGGCATCACCATTTTTTACACATTTAAAGTCGTTAAATAGTAAAGTTTTCTCTTGCCACGAGCCTCCATGATGGTGCTACTGTTTAACTTTTTCCTTCAATACTTTTAGGTTAAGCCGCCTCAACTGTGCCTCCAATTTTTCGTAATGTTGAGATTGCGTTGGCTCTCCCCTTCCGTTGTCGTCTCAGCGTTACAGTTGTACAGTCAAGTGATATCACAGCAGGAAGGCCTGCGTCGACCCGAACAACAAGCCTTTGGTTTGAAGGTAGGAGTGTGTGAGGTTTTCAGGCTCAAGTGACTGAGGAACAGTGCCTGGTGTTATTATTATTATTATTATTTTTTAGGATTTCAGCTAAGTCACGAAAAGACATGCATAAACATTTAGAAATATATTTTTACTAGTCCAATATGATTGGACAAAAAACATAAAATTGGTGAAATTATCCGTTAAGAAAATACTTTAATCAGCTCTCAAGCAGCCAAACTGGTTCTGTACATTTCAGAAATAATATATTTAATGGTAAACTATGCATTTTGCTTTCCACAAGATAATAATAATATAGAGATGTAGGTCTAAACAAATATACCCCAATAGAATATTTATCTCTTATTTCATAGAAAACATAAGGACAGTATACACATTAAGGCATCGGGTAGGTCTTATCAAACATTCATCATCCAAAAAATAAATAAAACATCTAATGTGTACTACTATATATACTTATATATATTTATTTTTTCTTGTTTTATGTACTCAGTGTACCTTGGTATTCCATCCCTGCAGAGTGCAGCAGGTTTGACGGTTCTCAGAAACAAACACTTGCACACTAAATCTACCCTCAAGTAAATAAACGGTAACTTGGTACCATTTGAGCTTTGTTATTGTCTGACTATCTTCGCTTCTGTGCTTGTGCCAAAATTTAGGTCACAGGAGAAATGGCCTCTCAAAGTGCAGGGAACACGAGACGTACCAACACACATCCGACATACACACACACACACATACACACACACACACCTGTACTGCCTTCAGCGATACACTGCATGCATAGACGGTGACCTGCTTTTTTCAGAGTGTGTGCAAGCAGGCGGCTTGTGATGCTGATGGGTCCCACACAGTCTTTTCGGGTCACGGAGCCCGACGAAGGGGCAAAAACAAAACAAAAAGTCTGTTGTTTTTTTCTTCTTCTTTTTCTTGCTTGTTTTTGTTTTGAGCAGCAGGTCGAGACGCCAAAGCCGAGGACAAACGAAGTCCTTCAGTCTGGAAGAGACGAGAGAAAGAGGAATTTAATGAAAACTTTCAACAAAATCAACAATTCAGGAAATATAAACAGAAACTTAAACAATACTAGTGTCTGCATCCAGGTATGACAAGGTTTTAAAAAGAAATTTCTAAACGTACAGTGGCCCTCCCCCCACCTGTTGCTGCTTATATAGGTAGTAAGTGTAAATAGGGCAGGATTTAAATTAAATTTTATTCTAGATAATCCAAGTTGTGAGGTTTTACTATCACCTGGATCGGTTCATCCATAAACTATATACATCATAAAATATTCTTTATTCATTAAATTTAAACCATATTTTGGCTTAATTATTTGCATCAAAAACAAACCAACTATAAATAAATGTTATAGATGGAATAATCATTACAACGTGAGAACATCTAACTCTTGTTTTTTTCCCCATCTCAACCCAGTTTGCTCTCATAAACAACACTGGCGCCAATTAAGCGGACCTCTGAGACGGCAGACGAAGGAGCGTGGAGGGAACACAGTGTTGCTCTCGTACTGTACAGCGTGAACCCATTCACAGAGTCAGATTGTTTTTCATGCCACAAAAAAAAAACACCATGTTTCTGTTAAATATCGGGAACAGGAAGTTCTGGACGCCTTTTTTTATTGCATTTGTGGATCTGTCATTTATCCCTCCTGACAGGAAGTGTTTTAAATGTGCATTTATAAGAGGGGAAAGAGTTTTTTTTTTTTTTTTCATCTAAAGCTAATGCACCAGCTGTTTCCTCTTTACATGTCTGTGTGTGTTGGAGAAGAAGGCTGCTGCTCTGCAACACTCGTATAATTACATAACCTGGGATGTAGAGCGATGGAGGGTGGGGAGAGGGGGTCTCGTGTCGCTCCGCTGCCCTTGTTGCCATGGATACTGAGCAGGAGGCCAGGCAACAAGCAGCAGCATCTGTGATATGAAGTGTTCAGACACAAACTCTGCGTTTAGCAGATGTTCATGCAGGGTTTGGTCACGTGCGAGAGGAGGCTGAGCGGACGGAGGAAGGGTTGGAGAGGAGAGTGAAAATAAAGTCGTGTGGAACAGAAGAGATGCTGCACATTGCCAATCAGCAGGCTGAAAAAACACAATACCATTTATTGTTGCTTCAACATAATGAACCGTTCCTACAATAGCAAAGGGAAGCAAATCATTTTGAAAATCGCCTTTATGATATTTCAAATTTATTGCCTTAGTCTGCTGCATGGAGCATAGAAAAATTAGGTGCTGACCCTCCCCCACATGTTGCTGACCACTTTTTCCTCGTTTAAAAGAATGGCAAGTTCAACAGTTTTTACAAAAAAAAAAAACAAAAAAACAACAAAAACAAAACACAAACAAACCTGGCCTAGACACCGAAACATGAAAATAAAAACAATATTCACCAGGTGCTTGTTCTATATTTTCATTACATACATATATCTAAATCATACTGTAGATATTTTTTAAGCTAAATATAATGAAACACAGTTATTTATTATTTCTTTTTAGGTCTGTCCCGATAAATTGTCCCAGAACTTATCGCGATAAACAATAATATTGTAGCTTAGAGATCATTTTCAAGCAATATGATCTTCAAAGATTAATAGACTTTAAATTCTAATAAACATTTAACACTTTAAGTGGAAGACATTTTAAATATGCAAAATAAATAAAACAGAAGCAACAAATAAAATAATTTATGACATCTCCTTCAAAAATGATCAAATCACCAGACAGGATTTTTATCATCCAGTTTTTGGTAAAAAGAGAGAAAAAAACAGAAAAATTATAAACTTATTTAGCAATTAATTGATTTATTACTGTGTTTCATTTTGTTGACCTAATATTAAGTAAAATCTTGCATTTCTGAGGCAGCGTGTGTGTTTGATGATGAAACTCAGTGAGCACATGCTCACACCTTGCGTTGCGTATTCCCCAGCTGCTGACCGGTGGCGGCTCTCGCTGATCAATCCCCCCATCCCCCAACCATCTAATCCCGCCTGCAGAGGCTGTAATCTACTCTGGAGCCGCGGCCGGCTAAATGTGGGGAACGCTGGCCACGCAGTTAGCGCTTCTGTCTGGAACATCCCGGCCTAGTTTAGCGCCCACCTCCCTCCTCTCACCTCTCCACCACACACACATAAACACACACACAGACACACACGCGTACGCGCCGCCTGGAAACTCTGACACCAGATCCTTTGGGGCTACGTGCGTATGTTTGTTCTCCATAGATCATGTAACATGGCATTTCTGGATTTCCACCGGTGGCTCCACGAGCCGCCTGTCGTCATGCCAACAGCACCATGGAAGTAAATAAACTGTTTAGCGGGTGGTTTGTTTGTATTGATTCATTTTTACGTCGATACAAAGCATAACAAAAGCCAAGTGATGGGGAAAGTTTACGACAAAATACACACATTTAACCTAGAAATTTATTTCACTGTACTCTCAAGATGACATTTGATGCATTTTGATATTATAAAAACTAACAAAATTGGATAAAATTGAATCAAATTAATGATTGTATTTAACTCCCTTCAACTAAAGTAATGATTTTAGGTCTGAAACAAGAAAAAAAAGCATAAATCTATTTGTGAAAAATATAAAAAAGAAAAAAAGAAGAGAGGCTTAAAGGTGGATTACAAAAATTAAACAACTTTGCAGATACAAAATTTAAAAAAATTAAATTTCTGAGTTAATTTATTCCCTAATTTTTTGTTTTATTTTTGAATTTTTTACATTTTAGGATATAAATATGTTAAAAAAATTAAATAGAAAAAAAAGAAACAAGATGTTACTATATAATTGGCAGGGCCTTATTTCACCCACAGTACACAGTGTACTGAGCCACTTCCTGTTTGAGTTAATGAATCTAATGGGGTTAAAGAATTTATTATTATGCTGCAGGTTTAGTACAGAATGTCTCCTCAACTGTGGAACAGGTTTCTCAAGCTGAAAGCTGATTGGCCAGAGCGGGGAAATATACAGGAACAGGAAATGAAGGGAAGCTAGAAAGTCATCACTCACAGACGAAATAAATCAGGAGATAAATAAAGGTGCAAAGAAATGTGCTTGGGCTATTTCTATGTTAATAGAAAAAAGGAGTGTAAATTTCCATGAATAATAAAGGAACTAGACTAGGAAATAATAATTTCCTAGTTTGAGAAGTTGCAAATTTGCTAGAAAAAAAAACTTGAGAATTTTTCATTTTTGAATTTTTTTTTGTTTCTTGAAAATGAATAAGAATAATCTGAAAATTTGTATTTTTCTAGAAAATTTTGTTAACTTGTCAAACTCCTTGTTTTATCCAAAAAAATCTGAAATTAATCTAAAGAATTTTGAATTTTTCTAGATTTTTACTTTTTAAACTAGGACATTCCTTGTTTTTTCCAGATTTCTGAAATTAATCTCGAAAATTCCTTCTTTTTTCCAGAAATTTCTTTCACTTTTTAAAATCACAAATTTGCTTGTTTTTTTATTTATTTATTTTGTAAGATTAATCTCAAAATATGAGTTTTTTCTAAAATTCTTATTTACTTTTCAAAACCAGAAAAGCATTGTTTTTTTCTAGAAATTTTTTCTAGAAAATTCCTGAGATTAATCTAAAAAAGTCCTTGTTTTTTTTTTAAACTTTCTTTGACTTTTTAAAATAAGAAATATCCTCATTTTTTCCCAGAAGTTTTCAGAAATTAATCTGAAAATATCAGAGTTTTTTCTAAAATTTCATTTTTACTTTTTAAAATGAGAAATGTTATTGTTTTTTTCCAGATTAATCTCAAAATTTCTGAGTATTTTCCTAGTATTTTGGACTATTTAAAATCTGAAATTTCCTTGTTTTTTCCCCCTGAACATCTCCTAGATTAATCTCTAAATTTCTGAATTTTTTCCAGAAAATGTCATTTTTCTTAACATGCCGTCATCTCTATATTTCCACATTTCTGGATCACACTCTGCGATGTGTGTACTGGAGCTCACAAATACGTGGAAGACGCTCTGTGCAGCATCCTCTCAGCGATGACATCATTCACGCTACAACCGAGTGGATGACGTCGAGGTTGGGGGTGGGTGAGCGGGATTTGAGAGATGGATGTGGATGTCTCTAATCTGGTTTGCAAATTCCTATCGCACACTCCGTCCATGTTGACGGGGCGCTCTCTGCGACCCGTGGCAGCGGCAGATGGCGGGCTGTCAATGCAGCGGTGTCGATATGTGCATGAGGAATGGAAATTGATTGGGGTGGCAGCTGTTTAACCCCTTCTTCCCTTTTATTTCAACCTCAATGCTCTGGAAAGTGGTCATCTGCCACTCTCGCCATCTTACCGCTTTTTTAAAATCACATCCGTCATCTGGGGCGAAATTCTAAATATTAACATATCAAACTCCAGCAGCTATGATCCGCAGCTGATTGAGATTATCTTGGACGTGGAGATGGAAACAGAGACGGCTGACTTTGCTAATCTGGGTCTGGTACAGAACATCCACCTGGCTGAGCCGCGGCTAGCCACGGCCGTCAATTGGAGAGCAGAAGTAAACACCGCGCTAAGGTCACATGGGTCGAGTGGCACAAACAAACCCTTGCTGACCCCAATGCCAGCCATCTTGAGTCGACATAATAGATGGGAGTTTTTACGTTCATGTGTAAAAACTCACCACTGGACAAAGTGGTGGCCATCTGCGCTCGGTTACGGCTAATTCGTTTGGGGTCCTAGGCCCGGTAATTCACCCAACCAAACTGGATTTTTCATCCGCAAAGGAGTTTAGTTGGAACAAAAAGCTGCAGGGCTTTGGGTCAGAACGCCCAGCGGGACGTCCGGATGCATCAAACCGTCTCCGCGCCAAAAGTCCCAGTAGCAACAGAACGGAGAACCCACTAGACAAGCAATCAACTTGTCATCAGAGGCTTAAATCGGGCCGGAGCAGAACAAGTTTCTTTAAAGTAGAGCCTTAACAAACACCCCTCCTCCAACTGCTCTGTATCCAAAACCATCCTCCATCCCCCCTGCCCTGACTCTACGCCTGTCTTACTTCTGGTAACAGTCTAATGAGGCAGAAGGGCAGCAGAGTGCACGTGCCATCCTGCCCATTATGCACGCATTCACTGGCTTCCTCTCCCACAAGCAGCAAACCGCTGGAAAAACAACAGCCTGCCATAGGTCTGAGGGAGACGGAGTCGCTCTGCATGCGTACGTGCAACACTCCTCATGTATGTACTTTCTTTTCTTCCTCCCTCTCACTCGTCAGGGACAAGCTTTATGAGTGCAGTAAAAATATTTTCACCCTCAAGGAAACATGAGCTGCGAGACATGTCAACCATTTTACCAAAAGCTGCTTTGACTCCTTGTTTTTCTGTATCATAACTGACACGTTACGCTTTTCCAAACATACATATGTTTACAAATCATCTTGTAAACACAATTGATCATTTTATGACACATGCATTCTGTGTCTAGCTTCGATACATTTGACATTATTGTCAATTCTTAAAGTTTTTATGATATTTTTGCAATAACGTGCAATAAAAACACTGTAATTTGCAGTGCTTATGCAGAATATTTTGTTGGTAGGGTTAAGTGGCAGTGAGCAACAACAAGTGGGAGAGGGGCGGTGCTGCTACTGTTATACTGTTGGGAAAAACAACAACTCCTAAACCTTGAGAGAGTAGAAGTGAAGGATTTCAAGCTCAGTTTGCGTCTTATAACCAGAGTTTTCTGCATTCCACCATGTTTACCAACGTCACTGACTGTGCAAATATGAAGAACTAAAGCAATATTTTTCTCCAGCATGTGCTAAAAACAAAGCAAAATTCATTTTGTGGAGAAATAAAAGACACTATTCTAAAAAGAAAAAAAGGGACCTCTTTCATTGAAACTTCTCAGGAAAAGCAAACCATGACCTTCAGTGATATAGTGACCAAGCACTCTCATGTTGGGGTTCAACACACCTCCCCCAAACTCGACCCCGTACGTGCTCACAGGCACTCGCAAGGTCCCCTGGGATGCAGGGGTCAGACCTGTTTATCACCGCCTGCCAGCAGCTCTGATTGGCTCACAGGGATATTCTGGGACGGAGTATTGATCGCAGGACAGTGGGAATGGTGTGAAAGGGGGCGTTTGTGGAGGTCAACACATCCTAATGCCTGTCCAAGTGGAAAAACAACAGCCGGAAATGACATGTCAAGAATCTGCAATTCTTCTCACCAATTAATAGCCAAAAGTTTTGCAATTAATCCCTAATAAACATGAAGAGTTGTGCAGTCGGCTTGCATATTCTTGACATCTGCAGCAGCAGTGCTGCTCTGTTATGGTGCTTGTTTACTTCCAAGCTCTCAGCCTGGTCACGTTTCACCACAGGCTTGCGTTGCGTTCACACGCACCAGGGAAAAGACGGGAACACACAGTTCCGGAGCTCACAGAAGCAGCAGGAAGAATCTAAAGAAGGACTAAAAACGGCCCTTTCGCTTTGTGACGTTCCAACAACATCGTGTTCATTTTTTTTTTTTACAGGCAAATTTTGGAAGCAAGCGCAACCGGTGTTAAGAGTTCGGAGCCAATGAGAAGCTGCTGCTGGAGTTTCCTCCTACTTGTGTGCTTTGAAATCCACAGAGCTACTTTGAAGTCAGAGGAAATGCCTTCAGCCTTTTTTCACTTCACTATGTGAGAACCAGTTGTAGTAGCTGTTTAGTGTAGCATTTGTTAGTAATAAAAACACTTCCATTGGTATAAATGAAAGCCTCGAGTCAATTCATTCTCTACACATACTATACTCTCTAAACAGTCCCCAATTAAACTGATCTCACTTTGCACCAGTTGACTCTTGTGGAAAACTAGACTAAATTAAACCCAAACAACTCATCATAATCATCAGTTTAAATGTTACCAAGATTGGCATGAATCGACCCTCACAGGTGTCTCCAATTGTACCCAACTGTTACTAGAACAAAGAAATATCAAAAGGGCAAAGACCGACCTCCTTACTCACCTTTGGCAGTGGTTGCAGTCTCCTTGAACCCCAAACAGACGTAAGGTGTGTTGTGTAATCCATTGATGCCCCCTTTGCAGCTGCTGGTGGGTTTAAAGCCGACCAGGTCTCCACATTTCTCCACATCCCTGTTTTCTAGTAGGTTCAAGGCGATGTAGTTCAGTCCGTTAGAGTAGCCGGTTGAGCTGTGGCGGGTCACGGGACTGCCATACTCCTCGTCGGAACCCTCACTGCTGCGGGACGAGATGTTCTCCACCGAGCTCGGCCTCTTCACGGCGTCGCCGCGTGCAAATGAGGGAAAGACCGGTGTCACTGTGGCCGTGGAGGAGAAGGTTTCTGAGCTGTGGCGCCTTCGCCCTTGTGGATTGGCCCGGATGACCTTGGCAGAGCGGTCTGGGTCCACGGTTGGGGAAGTTGCTGCTCCAAGCAGGAAGACCCCAATCCGTTCAGGAACACCTTGGTCCTCAAGAGATAGCCTCCTCTCCCTGCAGCTCTGGCTGCTGGAACACAGTGTTCAAAATAGCATGAACATACACAAACATTTTAATAACTTCCTTATGTATTCAGAACACACAAACTTGAAGCCTTTACTATACGCTTTATCCAATTTAAACCATATTTTATTTTCCTAAACGGCTGATTTAATTTTCTTCCCCAGAAAACTGAGCATTTAAGAGGTTCAAGTCTGGACTGAAATAACTTTCACATAATCATTGCATGAGTTTATATCCAGTACACTATGATGTAATATGACCATAAATAATGCTGGAAAAGCTCCACATTTCATCACATACCTTAAGTTCTGAGGAACAAGCTGTGGGGGTGAGCTAGTCATCGCGAATGTCATCTCAGTATAGTCATTTTTCACCTCATCGACAAAGCTTCGGGGGCTTTTCTCACACTCTACATGGTACACAACATCGTCCTCTGAGCAGGGGCATGAGGACAGCTCAGGCAGGGTATCCAGTCGCTCAGCCGGAGTGTCAGCCCCCTTGGGCGAGTGCGAGCCCAGCTCCAGGTTCATGTAGTCTGACAGAGATGACCGCCCTAGGCCCCCGCCGCTGGACCCCAGAGATGAAGACTGGCTCTCTGTGGATACGGTGGACGGTGGGGACGATCTGTTGCTGCTGAAGTCAATGTTGATGTACTCGCCGGGGCTGCGGGGCTCTAAGGGCAGGGGATGCTCATTCATGCTGGGCAGGGTCCTCAGGGTGTCCAGAGACAGCCTGTTAGGTCTCCCCACCCTCCCTCTGTAGGACAGATGATTCTCTGCTCGATGATGCCTGACTGGGGAGGGGACTGAGGGGCTCAGCGGTGATGTTTGAACTGCACACGGCTGCATAACTGAATAATAGTCTGACTCCCCAGTCTTCTGCCTTGAACTCTGTGGGCTCATCAACACGTACTGGCCACGGTCTTCATTCTTGGATGACTGAAGTTTTGCAGGCAGTGTAAGGGAGCCCGTCTGGTAAGCCGGCTTAATTGACACTGGTTCCCCAGTGAGAGGGCTTAAGTAGTAATCAGGAGGGGTCTGCAGAGAGGGTGGGTTTCCAGGTGACATGTTCATGTATTCGCCCTGTCTGTCAGGGCTGTCCATGGAGGATTTGGAGCCGCACCACATTCTCATGTATCCACTGTCTTCCAGAGAGCTGCTACAGGGAGAGTTGGCCTTGTAGCCATTGGTAGCTGCCTGGGGATGCACCCTGGGGTTGACAATCTGCTTTGGTGCTGAGACACACATGGGGCTCATGGGTACATAGTTATCCGTCTTGCCAGACTGAGGTGCTACGCCTGGCGTCATGGGCATGTAGCCATCATCGCCAAGGTTGCTACTGGAGCTCCTGGATGAACCAATTTCTATGTCCCCATAATCCTCAGGATAGCATACTTTGGGTGAAGCAGAGTGGGAGTTTTGCCCGTGGGCCATCCTCATTAGAGTGTACTCATCCAAGGAAGCAGAGGACAATGGAGTCACCACCTTCTGTTGGCGTGGTGTGGTGAGGGAGTGTGTTCGCTTCCTGTATGCCTTGTCACAATTCTGACCCTCGATCCCACAGCTGGACCTGCTGCCGTTAGCCCCCTCCATTAGCATGTAGCCACAGGGGTCGCTCAGGTCACGAGATGGAGGTGTGCTGGACAGGGAGTCAGGAGTGTCACTGCGAGTCAGAGTGAGAAACTTGTGTTCACCTGGGCTGGAGCTGAAATCATCACAGAGAAGGAAGCCAGTGTCGCTGAGGGAGCCAGATATGGAGGCGCTGCAGCTGAAAGGACGTCTGGCTTTGTCTGGAGTGGAGACCCTTGTTCCTCCCCTGGGAGATGAGCTGATGGGGCTGGAGGCAGCAGGAGGAGAGTTGGACATTGGCATTGAACGACTGTGATGGAGATTGGATGCAGACTCCAGTATCCTGCAGGTGCGCCCGTTGCTAAGGGTGTGGGACCTCATGAGATGATTTCCAGAATTGGGACTGGTGGGACTCTCACCTACTGGTATGGACATGGACACTGGTCGGGTTACGCTTCCATCTCCCTCACTGGCCGTCCTTATCCGACAGGAGGTGAACTTCCTCCCTGGGGATGTGGCAGCCACGCTGTCGGTTCTGGATCTCCTCACCAGGCCGGTCTGACTTGGGGGGAGGTTGTTGAGGTTGCGCCGGGTGGGCACAGAGATGGGGTTGGTGCTGGCTGACTGGCTTTTGCTCCTCGGCCTGAATTCAGAGAGCTCCTTCATCGCCTTCATTGCCTCCAGTATGGTTTCATGGATGTTCTGCGCTACCACTGAATCCTCTGCCTGCATCCAGAACTCCCCTGGCCCGGTTACTGCTGATCTGCCCACCTCTATGAAGAAGAAGCTGTCGGAGTGGCCACATCTCCTGATGTTCATGAGTTGGAGGTTGACAGCTGGTGTCTCAGAGTTCAGCTTTACGAAGCTGATGTTTCGGTTGGATAAACACAGCCTGTAGACTCCGGTGAGGTTTCTGATCTGACCCAAGCCTTTGGATTTCAAGTTGACCTGCCACACCTCCTTGTACGTAGCTGTTGCAGGGGTAAGCTGTCCGTAAGTGGTCTCCTCAAACCCCACTAAAGAGGATGTGGAAGCAGGGCTGTCAAACACTTTGCTCTCTGCTATTAAATCAGACAGAACGGTGTACCAGCTCTCCTGCTCCTGCTCGTTTTCTGCAGCCACAGCAAAGTATTCGTCCTTGGTGTAGAGGGCGATGAGGTGCTTGTGTTTGGCATCGGCGCGTTTGTTTACGCACAGACAGGAGTCCAAAGTTATGACGCGTTTGGCTGCGGACTTATTTCTCCATTTCTTCTCGCTTTCATAATACTCCAGCCGTGCGGGACAGCGCTCCGTGGGCTCCCGGAGCACGAAAAAACGCCTGTGGCCGTGTTTCTGCTTCCTCAGGTAGCCGCACTTCTTCACGTCATTCGTCCCATTAGATAACAGGTGTCCTTCCGTCGCCGGAGGACTTGCCATTTCTTCGGAAAAAGAGTAAAAAACTCTCACAGTAAAAAGAAAAGACCGCAAAAGGTTACCCGTTTACTATATTCCACAGCGGACAAGAAAACCCGCTGCGGTAAAAACAACAGAGCAGTGCGCGTAGACCAGTGACTGCTCTGATGCTGGAGAAAAACAACATGTGACGCTGCTGCTCTAAAAACAGAATAAAACACAGAGTCATAGGGGGCGGGGCGTCCTGCAGGAGCAGCAACATAGAAAAAGATAAGAAGAAGCCGCTTTGCAGTCCTTGTACCGTAGGAAAGACACGTCAGCGCGTCCACCATATTGTGATAGGCAAGTTCTCCCAGGAAACAGCAATTTCCTTGTAAAGGTCGTCCTAATAAAAATTTTATCAACCATTATAAAAAACATGACACAATAAAATGCTTAAAATTTACTTAAGGTTAATGGTTTGAAAATATATCAATCCACCACCCTTATTATTATCATTATTATTATTGTTGTTGTTGTTGAGAAGTCGACACTTCTAGCTAGGAGAAATTTGAGGCCTAAGGAGCTAGTCAAATGGAACGTAGTGTCCATGACATTCTTTTTATTTATTAATTTACTTCCTTTTAATTAATTAATTGCTTTTTTTATTTATTTATTTCCTTATTAATTATTTAATTTGTTTATTGTTAATTATTTACTTACTTAGTCATTTATTGATTTATTCATTCGTTCATTCTCTAATTTGAAACTGCTAGAAACGCCAATCACAACATGGCGTCGACAATAGCGGGTAACTGGGGTTGCTCGTGCGGCTTCTACTCTACAAAGTCTACAATCTGCGCATGTCCATCACCGGAAGCCTCGCCGCTTATTGGCTGATTCAACCATTCAAAACAGACAATCCCCCCCAGCCTGCCCCCGCTTTCCCAACGCTTCACTCTCACGCAGAAACAGAAACCGAAGCATCACACGCCGGTGTAAATAACTCCGGTAAATCCCACGGCAAAATGAAAGCGAGGTGCAAAACAGAAAAACACATTCCAGAGGCTTGTTTTGACACATTTGTGAGTCACCTGCTAATCTCGCAGATCAGTTGTTAAAAACACATTCCTGAGTATTAAATGTTGTTTTGAAGTGTGTTGGGAACATTTGGATTAATGAGGATTTGAAATGTGCAACAGAAATTATGCGTATTGATTGTACTCATTCATTTGTAAAGGCCGTGGGACTGTAAACAACCCTGACGTCCCAGTTGTTATATAAGGACTGTTGTGGCCTATTTTTAAACCTGTGGGTATCCCTAACCAACCGGAACATTGTGTTTCCTATTTCAGTCCTTCAGCATCCCTGCTCTAATCTGAAAATTTGGTTGAAGCACTGGTTCAGCCTATTATCCACTTTTTATTCTCTTATGCTTATGCTTGCACTTTGCTGTATCAGTACAAAATGATCCCTCTGAATGAAAAACAGCCATCTCACTCACTGTTCAGCAACTGCGTCAGAGGTTTCAGAGGATGCAGCCATAATCTGAAGCAATGCTGCCATCAGATGGCTGCTGTGTTTCATCCCACATGTGTGCAGGCTAGTTTTCTAATCTGAGCTCCAGGAAGAAGGGTGGTATTTTTGTTTACTATGTGGATCACAAAGACAGAGTAGCTGTGAAATGACTGCTTTGAGACATCTGCTCATCAGATCATCCTGGTAATTAAGTCAGTAATTCCGTCCATGATCTCCAGGATCATGAAATCATATCCATGTAGGGATTGTTTTTATTTTTGTATTAATCCCCCAACAAGCAGATTACACCTCAAACTCCAAGGTGTCAGAGTGAAGAGGGTCTCAGTGTCCTAAAAAGCAACAACCACAAATATTCTCCAGATTAAGGCTAATCCTGACTAGTCCCAATCACTATTGTTCTCAAAGTTGGACTCCTGCACCTTTTTTGTTTTTGTTTTGCACAGGAGTTAATTTAGAAGGACTCAACCTCTGCTCTGCAGCAGTATGTGTTTTTGTAAAAGCAAAACCGTAAACATGCAGGATAAAGTATCAAATTCAGTCAAAAAAAAAAAAATTAAGATCCAAGAACCAGAGAAAAACAAAGCTAAAACAATAATGGCATATATTTAATACATTTTTTTTGTTGGCTTCCTGTCTGCCTGAGCCCAGACTGGAAATATGTGTAATCAGATTTTATACTGATGATACATAAAAATGTTGACCCAAATCAGTTAACTACACTTTAGGCCTTACTTAGGCCATTTGATCAACCTAAATTATCATTTAGACATCTATATGATGCTGACTTTTCATCTTTCTTTCATAAAAACAGTATGAAAATGTGGATTAGATAGTTGTGCTTGTTTGTTTAAAATATCTGTGCAGAATTTCTCCAACACTGATAGTTGTTAGTGCTGTAACAGTTAAAAAGAATTTAAATTTTAATTTAGTTTCAACATATGAGAAATTCAGATGTTTTCCTTTGCTCAAAAAATACAAAAGACAAATCAAATTACTCTCAGAATAAAAATATTTTACAAAGAATATTGTTAAATAAATTAATATTTTGGATATTTTCTTTCCTTATAGAAGTTGAGTTTTTTTTTTTTTTTTTACTCCAGACCAATTGTGGCTAAAAAAAACAACAACAAAAAAACAGACTTCTGCTTGTGGCAATACTGACATCTAGGGGCAAAAAGACAAGAAACACATTTTTTTAAAATCCACTCAAAAATAAGAGCGATATTGAATTTAAAATTTTATTCTGTATTTTATGATTTATTGTGATAATACGGATCCCTCCAGGGGACATGGGGATTTATTTTTCTTTTGCGTCCCCTCGCAATAATCTCAGTAGATTATTGCGCACATTCAATTATAATTGCGCATAATTGAATATGCGCAATTATGTGCATATTCAGTTATGCGCATAATTGAATATCATAAGCCTTTCTTATGGTGGCCGCCGCACTTTCTGCTTTAATACAAAGTTATGTAAGGTTTTTCAATACATGTCAATCTCTCGTTGTGAAATATCTGACGTTTTATATCTTTTTCTTTAGTATAGAAAGGCACAATAAACCTATGATATAAATAGAAACTTTGCATAAGTAGGAAAGAAATAAAAAATACATCCAAACTAAACTATTTGGACTACTTCTGAGTTATTATCGCGGGGTAATAAGTCATTGACAGTTTTGATTGTGTCTCTTTTGTGTTCGTAATCTGAATGTTTTAAAGCAGTGGTCCCCAAACTTTTTCCTGTGAGGGCCACATAACTTTTCCCTTCTCTGGTGGGGGGCCGGAGATTGTTGACGGGGGTTGGTGGGGTGCGTTTCCCAATTGATTTTTACCCAGAAAGCACATGGGCAAAACCCATGAGTGAAACTGTCACTGGGACTGACTAGTATATATTCCACTGAGGGAATGTAACTTTAACATATTAATTTCTCATGTTAACATAAAGGCTCGTTTTGAAGTATAAGCTGCTACTTACTTACAGGCATTTCTTCGAAGAATTCAACCTGGAATGCGGCGTTCATAACAGACACGTACGTTCATCTGCTCTACCGCTAGCAAACAACCGTACTGATTAAATAACATAAAAGTCAAGCAGTTCCCTAAAAGTCCAACAGATGGCAGCAATGCTGCCCACAGTTTACAGGACACACCTCCAGCTAAAGAGCCCCCTGGTGGTTGAAGAAAAATCCACATATAAACCGGAAAATACAATAAATGAAAAAAAATCTTTATGCTCTCTGGTATTGTTCAGGGGGCCGGACCAAATGTGGAGGCGGGCCGTAGTTTTGGGACCCCTGGTTTAAAGGGCTGCTTTCTGATTCACACCTGACTAGAGCTGACTCACCTGAGGCTCCGCCCCCTTCCAGGTGATATTAAACACCTTTACTTCCTTGTTTTCCTCTCTGTTTCCATGGTGATCTGAACTGTGAAACTCTGAGTTCAGATTTGAATTTTTCGGTTTTCTTCTCACTTTTCAGCTCATTTCAAGCCAACATTTTATTGCGGGAAATCGTTTCAGGAAAGAACCAGAAGATTCAGGAATATTGGAGTTGTGACTGGAACCGACATGAACACTGAGCCCCCAGAGTGCCCCCTGCAGGATCTGCTGCACCATTAGCCAGACAGAAATGACAGTTTTATAAAGTTATTATTCTAATTCTATAGATGATTTAATTAATCAAGTTTTGATTGAAAAAAAAAAGTTCTCATCAGGTTTTGAGATCAGCGTTTCTATGGGACATCCAGTTCTAAACTGGTTAAACTGGTTTCTGTGATGGAAGCTGAAGTTTCTCTGCAGTTTCCAGTAAATGATCTTTTTATCTGTGGAGCTTTGAGGAACATTTTCCTGTCAACAGAAGAAGAAGCAGCAGAGAAAAGAGGTTTGAAGTGTCTTTATGATTCAAAGCTGAACTGA
>NW_006800390.1:56667-61642 GCF_000485575.1 Poecilia formosa | reverse complement strand
GAAAACACATTTAATTTAAAAAATCCACTCAAAAATAAGAGCGATATTGAATTTAAAATTGTATTCTGTATTTTATGATTTATTGTGATAATACGGAGCCCTCCAGGGGACATGGGGATTTATTTTTCTTTTGCGTTCCCTCGCAATAATCTACCAATCAGTTGTTCGGCATAATTGAATACCATAAGACTGGACTGCTTTTAAGACTCCTGAGTCCCAGAGTCACCCTTCCCACGTGCTGTTCCTATAGACGGAACCTGGGAGGGCAGATACGTACCAAGCTTACGGTTTCAAAAACTAGCTATCCGTTAACACCGCTAGGTGGATCTAGCCAGCCCGTAAAGCAGTAGCGTTTCTCCGTTGATTCTATGGTTCGGTTCTCTCGGTTTCTGTGGATCTCGTTCTAGGAGGAAAGAAAAAGATGGGATGGGAGGGAGAGAGAGAACAGGTATTAAACGGTGGTGTGGTTTTTTATTAAAATGTTAGTTCTAAAAAGAACTGCTGGTTTTGGTTTGCTCTAAGATGAGGAGCTTTTTTTGGAGCTTCTCTTAGTAGCGGCGCGGCGTCTGCAGCGGCAGTTGTGTTCTGGTCTCCGTCTCTCTGCGTGGTGTCCTGCTCTGTTCTGATGTTCCTCGGGTGTGTTTTGATGAGGACAGGGCTGGAGATCAATCTGTCATGATTAAGTAAGAATGACACCACTGGACACTTTAAAAAGAGGCTGGTGTTTGGCATCATTGTTTCTCTTCTGTGAACCATGGTTATCTCTAAAGAAACACGTGGAGTCATCATTGCACTGCACAAAAATGGCCTAACAGGGAAGAGTATCGCAGCTAGAAAGATTGCACCTCAGTCAAAAATCTATTGCATCATCAAGAACTTCAAGGAGAGAGGTTCCATTGTTGCCAAAAAGGCTCCAGGGCGCCCAAGAAAGACCAGCAAGCATCAGGACCGTCTCTTAAAAGTGTTTCAGCTGCGGGATAGGGCCACCAGCAGTGCAGAGCTTGCTCAGGAATGGCAGCAGGCAGGTGTGAGTGCATCTGCACGCACTGTGAGGCGTGCAGATGCCTCACAGTGGCATCTGCACGCCACTGTGAGGCGTAAGCAAGCAAGGCCTTACTCCAAGAGTAAGGCCTTGCTCCTTACTCTTGGAGCAAGGCCTGGACTCAAGGAGGGCAGCAAAGAAGCCACTTCTCTCCAGGAAAAACATCAGGGACAGACTGATACTCTGCAAAAGGTACAGAGTGGACTGCTGAGGACTAGGGTAAAGTCATTTTCTCTGATGAATCCCCTTTCCGATTGTTTGGGACATCTGGAAAACAGCTTGTTCGGAGAAGACAAGTTGAGCGCTACCACCAGTCTCGTCTCATGCCAACTGTAAAACATCCTGAAACCATTCATGTGTGGGGTTGCTTCTCAGCCAAGGGAGTCGGCTCTCTCACAGTCTTGCCTAAAAACACAGCCATGAATAAAAAATGGTACCAGAATGTCCTCCGAGAGCAACTTCTCCCAACCGTCCCAGAGCAATTTGGTGATGAACAATGCCTTTTCCAGCATGATGGAGCACCTTGCCATAAAGCAAAGGTGATAATTAACTGGCTCAGGGAACAAAGCATAGAGATTTTGGGTCCATGGCCTGGAAACTCCCCAGATCTTAATCCCCTTGAAAACTTGTGGTCAATCATCAAGAGACGGGTGGACAAACAAAAACCTAGGAATTCTGACATTAAAATGTCATGGAGCATTAAAATTAAGGTTCAGTTATTATATGTGTACACAGTCAGCTGCATAGAAAAAACAAAGATTTTAAAAAAACTTTATTTGGTGATTAAACACTCAGGAACCCACATTACATAAGAATAAATATAAAATCAAACATTAACCAATCAGCACATTATCCCAGTGATTCTCTGAGGTCTGAATAAATCAGTGAATCTCAGTAAAGAGCCTGATGNTGGTTCCAGGATGAAAATGAATCAGAGAGAAAAAAGATCAACTTTCCAGTTGAATCCAGTTCAGATCAAAACTCCATGAAGCCTCTAAATCAGTGGTCCCCAAACGTTTCCCTGTGAGGGCCACATAACTTTTCCCTTATCTGGTGGGGGGCCGGAGTTAGTTTGTAACAGAAAAGGTGTGACGATTGCAGGAGTGCCTAAATGTAAAAATGTATTGTTTTCCAGAAAGCACAATCAAATAACCCTCTCTGGGTTCTTCACAGAACAAAAGTCAGGAAGGATTATAGTCCGTATTTTCCTAACTATGAGCCACACCGGACAATAAACCACAACCCCAAAGTTTTTTTAAATTTTTTTAAACTAGTAAACATACACATATAAGCCGCAGACAGAGGGGAGCGGACAGCCAACATTTGAGTCATAACAGGTCAATTGAATATTACATTTATTACGTTGAAAAAGAAAAAGTTGCCAAGTTTAGATTTAACAGAACTGATTACGGTAGTTTACGAACAGTAACTATAACAGTAAAAGCGCTGATCCTTCGTGTCTCCTACTAGCATGTGCTAAATGAAAACGGTCTCCTTCTTCTTTAGATTTCAACAGCAGCTTGCATCCATTATTGTTGCACTACTGCCATCTACTGGATCCTAATATCTATACCTTCTCATAGTGATCCCAGTATTAAAAAAAACTGTTAAATAGCATTTCCCCTCAATGCTATTTAACTGATCAACATTCTCAAATTTCAATTCCCTATTAAAACCTAATTCCGTTTTAATGGGCGCATTCTTCTTTTATTTCCAATTTTGACTTCCAATGATTCAATTTGTAATGGTCTCACTATGGTGTCTTGTACCAAAACTAACCATCAGCCAAACTCTTTTCACACGAGTCGGGATTAATTAGTTCTTCCTTTATTTCCATGTAGAATGGAGTGAAACTGTCAAAACACAAACAACTCAGGATGAGCTCAGAGCAGCTTACATGTTTTACATTCAGACACATACATTAGAAGTACAACTGATACAACAGCTACCTCAGAATGCTATGAGCTGCAATGCTACATAACGACCTAAGAAATCTCAGCAGCCTGCTAGTTAGCAATGACGTAGCACATAATCAAATCGCCCGCAGGTATTTCCAAAACTAATTCAATAAACAAGTTACTTATTTTATCATATGTTAACATAAATGCTCGTTTTGAAGTATGAGGTGCTACTTACAGACATTGCTTCGAAGAACTCGACCTGGAATGCAGCGTTCATAACTGACACATTTGTTCATCTGCTCTACCGCTAGCAAACAACCGTACTGATTAAATAACATAAAAGTCAAGCAGTTCCCTAAAAGTCCAACAGATGGCAGCAATGCGCCATGCAAAACAAAACACCCACAGTTTACAGGACACACTTCCTGCTGGTGGTTGAAGAAAAATCCACATATAAACCGGAAAATACAATATATGAAAAAAAATCTGAATGCTCTCTGGTATTGTTCAGGGTGCCGGACCAAATGTGGAGGCGGGCCGGATCCGGCCCGCGGGCCGTAGTTTGGGGCCCTCTGCTCTAAATGGAGCCTAGTTTGAATCAGATCTTCATTGATCCAAAGAGACAATATCAGACACTAAATAACAGACATGAGAAAATAAACAGGAGGAAAATCTTGGGGTCAGAGGTCATCATCATGATCCAGTCAGAGTCTCTTTAGACTCAAACTGCTGCAGCTTCAACCTCTGAGGATCAGCAGGACACAGAGACCGTTCTCTACTTTACAGAGATCATCANACCAAAGAATTTGTAGGCTACTTTGCACTGATTATTATTTTATTATTAATATTACTATCACTATTGTAGATGTTTTGATTTTTATGCTTGTTTCTGTATTTATCATCAAAAATTATTTCCCAGAGAACAAAAAAGTCATGGGAATAGAAATTATTTTCACTCACAGTTGTCTACGAAAAATGCAATGAACATTCAAGTTAAAAACGGTAGGCCTAACAGGAGCCAATCAGAGTGGAAAAAATATTCTTGTTCTTTGCCATTTTCTAGTTTTTAAATATTCCACAAAATGATCAGATAAAAGATGTTCCGCTTCTCCGGTTTCAGAGTTTGTTTTTTTTTACCCCCAAAGGAGCGCAGCGGTCGGGAAACGTATCGATGGGGAAAAGGCAGACTGACGTAAACCTCATAACGGAAACAATTTCTGCATTCTGATTATTGAAATTTAAAAGTGCTGTGTTGTTCTATCACACCCGTTTCATACCGGACCACTTACAGCACCGGTGTTAACGCTATAAAATGAACGCTCTCTGTCGTGGTATCACCATGGAGGGATTATTTCTTTATTTAAATGGGTTCATTTTTCAGAGGGATAAACAATGAGGTGATTTTAGCTACCAGTAGCAGGAGAACGGAGCTGCGCCAAGAAGCTAAGAGAAGCTAACAAACACTGAATAGAAGAGCTGCCATCGATACAGTTGCAGCCAAGCATGGTTTAATGTTACACAATACAGTTTTACCAAGTTGCTCAAAGTCTAAACTGGCATTGTTGTGCATTTAAGGTGTAAAGTTTACCTTCGACCAAACGCCCCCCAAAGGCATCCTAGCGCCCCCCTTTTGTAAAATGTCCGCCAGCGCCCCCTGCCGTCCTCTGAACGCCCCCTGGGGGGCGGTACCGCCCACGTTGAGAACCGCTACTCTAAATGGAGCCCAGTTTGAATCGCATCTTTATTGATCCAAAGAGACAAACAATATCAGACACTAAATGACAAACATGAGAAAATAAACAGGAGGAAAATCTTGGAGGTCAGAGGTCATCATCATGATTCAGTCAGAGTCTCTTTAGACTCAAACTGCTGCAGCTTCAACCTCTGAGGATCAGCAGGACACAGAGACCGTTCTCTACTTTACAGAGATCAGATACCTCCACCTGCAGAGAGAAGAAGGATGGAGAGATCAGATCAGTGAGTGTTTCCAGCCTGTCCAGCAGCAGTCAGTGACGCAGCACATCCAGTAGAT
>NW_006800390.1:55470-55787 GCF_000485575.1 Poecilia formosa | reverse complement strand
TGATGAATGAGGACCACTGTCTCTAGACATGTTGGACGGCTGGACGCTGGAGTCGAGCTTCTCTTTCCACTGAGAAGCTGTAGCTTTACTGGGAACACTTCAATATGCTGACAGCACCTGGACTCACTACAAACATTTACTTACCATAAAGTCTCTACAAGATCCTTCAGCTGCTGAACATCTGAATTCTTCAGGTTGTTGTTCATCAGGTTCAGTTGTGTCAGATGGAGGCTGTTGGACTTCAGAGCTGAGGCCAGAAAATCACAGCTGATCTTTGACAACCTGCAGCTCTGCAACCTGAATAAAGAATAAAAGAT
>NW_006800390.1:39319-44756 GCF_000485575.1 Poecilia formosa | reverse complement strand
CTACACATGCATTTATACATGAGATTCCTGAGCGCAGCTGCTCTTGTGGGAACAGCGTTATGTGCAAACATATGTCTAGCATCTAGGCACTCTGAGTAATAGCCTCATGCCATCATTGTAGGCCACATACAGTTTCTGCAGGCTACTTTTTTTGTATCTTCGCCACAGATGGGCTGTGTAAAGTGAAGTACAAAAAGCTTTAAAAAGAGCTATCTTCACAGAGGATGAACACATACCAAACTTTCTGATCAGAATATTAGCTTGTACATCATACGATACTGCCTACAGATGTCACGGTCATCAGTTATATAGTGTCCCAAATATTTAATTTCATTGCATATATTGAGGACAATGCCAGATAAAGAGAAGTCAGGGGTTATCAGATGCTTATCTTCCCTACTTCTAACAATCATAACATTGCTTTTCTTAGCGTTATATTTGATGTCAAAGTCATAACCATATTGGGAACAGACCCTTAGTAATTGTTGAAGGCCAGCACTATATGGGCATAAGATTACCAAATCATCTGCATACATGATGCGATTGATTGTGCAGTCACCAACTACACAGCCTGTTTTACAACAATTCAGGCGCTTTGATAGTTCATCCATGTAGATGTTAAAAAGGTAAGGGGACAGTGAACTTCCCTGCCTTACTCCATTACCAACATTAAATGAATCAGACATTGTATTACCCCATTTGACATACATCGGTTGATGACCATACCAGTAGACAAGAATTCTAATTAGATATTTGGGTACACCTCTGCTTTCTAACTTGCAGAGCAGTTTTTGGTGATTCACACGATCAAATGCTTTGGAGACATCAATAAAACACATAAATACTGTAGTGTTGTGCAAATTATACAAGTCTAAAATCTCCTGTAGCATAAAAATACACATGTCTGTGCCATGTTTGGGTTTAAAACCGAATTGATTGTCAGAGGTCAAGACAAACTCTTCAAGCGTATTTAAAAGGACTCTTTCTAAAACTTTCGACAAACTACTAGCTAAAGCTATGGGTCGGTAATTCTCCAGAGAGCTAATCTTACCCGCTTTAACTTTAATAATGGGTACCAGAATGACAGATAACACTGAATTAGGTAACAGACCATGTACTAGATAGCCAGTGAAACACATAGAAAGTAATACACAGAGTTTCTTACTTGCATTTTTCAAATGTTCAGTGGAAATGTTATCCATCCCACAGGCCTTGTTGTCTTTCAGTGTCATAATTGCATGATATATTTTTCTTGTGGAGATATATTCACATTATCATTACTGTGAATGCCTCTCATGACAAAAGCGTCACTTTTGACACAATTAAACAGCGCACTGTAGTGCTCCTGCCATAACTGAGTGATTTCTTTTACACCACTAACACCATCAATAGTAGCTGGTAGTGATGTTTTGCAGTTATTTGCTTTTTAAATTTATTTCCAAAAGCCCTTAACATTATCATTTCCCAACTTTCTAGCAAGAGAGTCAGACCTCATAGTATTTTCATTTCTCCTTATAAATCTTAAAACATATTTAAAATTAGCATTTGCTTGTTTTTTGTATTCAAACAAGGGGCCATGTCTCTGTTTACCTGAATCAACCCATGCTTTAAGAGCCCTTCTGGCCTCTGCATGATGCTCTCTTACATAGTCGTTCCAGCCTGGCCTGACGCTATGTGAGCTGGTTTTATGTAGTGGCTTGCTTGAGGTAAGGAGGGACTTCACAATATTCTCATACAAGGTACATAACTCAATACCATGTTGGGGGTCTTTACAATTCATATCACAGCATGAGATTGCTCCCTTTGGTAAGTGTATATTGCTAAACATGTTGTTTGTACGATAATAATCTGAAGATCTTTTTCAGTCAAGTTATCCCATGCTATTTTTCCTATACTTGTATTACAGTCTGCAGGAAAAACAGAAGGTATGCAATTCATGTTTACACACAAGGAAAATGGTATATGATCACTGGTGGCAAATTCATAGTTGACACGAATGCCCTGGAAGGAATCATGAGCATCAGCTGTACAGATACAATGGTCTAACCATGAGGTTGTATGCCATGCATCACAAAGTTTATAATTAATGCAGTGGTTTATTTCAATGGTCCAAGTTTCTATCAAACCTTGTGACATCTCCCTCCACTCTACGTGGAGGGATCCATCATTTATTAATTGTGTTTGGTTCAAAGGCAGACAGGAAGGGGCGGGACCAGGATCCACTAGCACCAGCGCATCCTCTCTATATAAGCAGCCTGCACCGGGGCGTCAAGAGAGGGGAGAGGAGTTGAAGCTGGCTTGGCGCTGAGTCGTCTTCTCCACCCATCTCTGCTCTCCAGAGGTGGCTTTTCCCTGACCTGCCTGCCCACCCCGTCTTTGTTTGACCTTTCTTTTCTTTTGCAGGACTTCCCCGCTCACCCCGCACCCCCGCTGAGATGCCATCGGCCATAGGGGTCCGCCTGCTTGTTTACTGTTCTTTTTTTGTTGTTGTTTTGTTGCTCAATAAAGAGCGAATTTATTGTTGAAGGCCGTGTCACCCTGTTCTTTTGTTACGGCTCAGCGAGCCGGGTCGTAACAAACCTCAACAATTATTTTATAAAAACAGTCAAAAATCCTAAAAGGTGAATTATGGAGCAGCAGCTCAATGAGTGAAGAGAGTTTAAAGTTTAAGAAGTCTCTCTGGCTGATTGGATCTTAGAGAAAATAGACATTTTCTAGAGTTCAGGGTTTTCTATTCATTTCAACCTGAAAACTGATGATAAGTTAAATATTTTTAAAATGATCAAAATGTCTAAAAACCAGAAGCTGCAGCTGTCCTGGATGAACTGAACGTTTAGATGTTTGAATGGCTGAAATCATCCAGAGGATGAAGGAAGTAGTTAAAGGCCAAAAACATCCAGAATCAACTTGAAGAAAGAAGAAGAAACAGGAGGACAATAGTGCTGAATCAGCATTCACACAATGAAAACATCTGGACTCACCGAGCCTTTCTGCAGTTCCTCACAGCTGGAACCAGTCTCAGTCGTCCATCTGATGATGTGTTGTACTTCTCCAGGTCCAACTCATCCAGAACCTCTGACATCTGCAGCATGAAGGCCAGAGCTGAACAGTCAGTCACTGAGAGCTCCTTCCCTGAATCCAGCAGCTGTTGGATCTCCTGATAAAATGAGACGTCGTTCATCTCCATCAGACAGTAGAAGATGTTGATGCTTCTGTCAGCAGAGATTCTATTAGTGTTCATCTCCTTCAGGTTGGTGATGATTCTCTGGATGGTTTCTGGACGGTTCTCTGTCTGACCCAGCAGATCTTCTAAGAGTCTCTGGTTGGACTCCACAGTGAGACCATGAAGGAAGCGGACAAACAGGTCCAGGTGGCCATTTTTACTGCTGAGGGATTTCTCCATGACTTTCTTCATGAACTCATCTAGAGATGTTTCATTGTATTCTTCTCCCAGGAACGTCTTGATGACCTCTGACCTCCTGCTGGTGAAGCAGTGGAGCATGTAGACGGCAGCCAGAAACTCCTGGATGCTCAGATGAACAAAGCAGTAAACTGATTTCTGGAAGATCACACTCTCTCTTTTGAAGATCTCTGTACAAACTCCTGAGTACACTGAGGCCTCTGTGACATCCAGACCACACTGCTCCAGGTCTTCTTGGTAGAACATAATGTTTCCTTTCTCCAGATGTTCAAACGCCAGCCTCCCCAGTTGCAGAAGAACTTCCCTGTCAGCCTCCAACAGTTTCTGTGGGCTTGTCTCATGTTCTCCACGGTACTTGTTGTTCTTCCTCTTTGTCTGGACCAGCAGGAAGTGTGAGTACATGTCAGTCATGGTCTTGGGCAGCTCTCCTCTCTGCTCTGGGGTCAACATGTTCTCCAGAACCGTAGCAGTGATCCAGCAGAAGACTGGGATTCCACACATGATGTGGAGACTTTTTGATTTCTTGATGTGGGAGATGATTCTGCTGGACTGCTCTTCATCACCGAACCTCCTCTTGAAGTACTCCTCCTTCTGGGCGTCGGTGAAGCCTCGTACTTCTGTTACCCTGGAAACACATGAAGGAGGGATCTGATTGGTCGCTCCAGGTCTGGTAGTTATCCAGATGAGAGCTGAGGGAAGCAGGTTCCCCTTGATGAGGTTTGTCAGCAGAACATTGACTGATGACTTCTGAGTGACATCAGAAACCAGCTGACTGTTGTTGAAGTCCAGTGAAAGTCTGTTTTCATCCAGGCCATCAAAGATGAAGAGCAGTTTGCATTTAGCCAGCTGCTCTGCTGGGAGCTTCTGGAGTGTTGGATGGAAAACATGGAGCAGCGAGAGAAGACTGTGCTGCTCACCTCTGATCAAGTTCAGCTCCCTGAACGAAAGCAGAACCACCACACTGACATCTTGGTTCTCCAAGGCCTCAGCCCAGTCCAGAGTGAACTTCTGCACTGAGAAGGTTTTTCCAACACCAGCGACGCCGCTGGTCAGAACCACTCTGATGACTCCTGATGGTTCCCTTTTTCTCCACCTCCACTGCCTCTGACCTGCTTCTACTGTCTTTAAGGATTTAAAGATGTCATGGCACCTGATTGCAGTAATGTGGAGGTTCTGGATCTTGGAAGCTCTCTCCAGCTGCTTCACCTCATGCTGGGTGTTAACATCTTCACTCTGTCCTTCTGTGATGAAGAGATCAGTGTAGATCCTGTTGAGGAGGGTTGTACTTCCCGTTTCATCACTTCCTTCAGTCACACGTTCACATCTCGTCCTCAGACTGATTTTATGTTTCTCTAGAACCTCCTGTAGACCAACATCTGCTGAAGCAGAAGAAAAGACAGATGAAGTAAAAAACATGATTTAGAGGTAAAGTTGGAACAAAACGATCTGGAACATTCAATGCAGCAGCTTTAAGCAATATCAACTCTTCTGCATGATGTCACCACTGTCCTCATTTTACCATTTCTATCTGACATTTTCCAACAAACAACAGCTGCAGAAGAGGCAGAGACAGAGAAATGTTTTCCTCCCAGCATTTTCCAGCTTTAATAAAAAAAAAAATCTGAAGAAAAAGTTGTAATCTGCCAGAGAAATTGCTGGTTGTATCAGATAGTTTTAACATTTAAAGTGGCTTTTCTCAGTCAGAGACTTGATTCAATTTTCTAAAAGAGTAATTACAAACTGGAAATGACATCAGACCCAGATAGCACACGATGTTAAATCAACGTTGAAATATGGTTAGAATTGTTGATTTTTGGTTGAAGACGACAAATGATGGTGGATCAATCATCAAACAACCATCCAATCAAACCGTTGAAACTGTGTCATTGAATCAACTTTGTTTGGTGGTTGAAATCTGATCACTGAAATGCCGAAGTCTGATTAATGGCTGATTTGTTGTTGAAGTCGACAAATGACGGCGGATCAACCATCAAACAACCATCCACCTCTAGCCAA
>NW_006800390.1:35632-37099 GCF_000485575.1 Poecilia formosa | reverse complement strand
CTGTAAATGTTATGACTGACTATTTATGTGTGATATGTTGACACAAAAACACATGGAAGTCACTACAAGGAGTTAGGTGGTCCACCTCCCCCATTTCACGACTGGTATGTCCCAACCACATAGCCCCTTTGCAGCAGGATTGGTGCAACCTGTTTCTGAATTTAATTATTCAACCCCCAGCACTTTTGTGGTAAGTGTGGCCAATCTACCTTGATCTTAACCTATTTATTATAAACCAACTGCATTGTGTTGCGCTTAAGTTGCAGCTTGGTAGGGAAATAAGCAGTGATGGCATAATTATGTTGAAAAACTAACTTTAAATCAAATTTTGATAACTTCTTCAAACCATGACTTAGTGACATTACTGCTTATGCATATGCCTTTTTGACTGATATAGCCGTCAGTTTGAGCTACACCTACACCTATGGTGATCTGACAAATGCTGATCTGACCGAACAAGCTGTAGAGGAGACTGGTTATATATTCTAAATGTGTAGAATATCTAATTTCACATTGTTTAATCCCCTAAAGACAATTTTTGAGGAAGGCATTAGGAAATAATATGGCCCTTGTTTAATTTACATTCTGACGCAGGACACTGAAGTTGGGTTGTACACTTTGTGAGGTCTCGGGCTGCTTAGTCCTGCTATAGTGAGGCGTTTACTTATGCTGGTATTTTAAAATGAACAGTAACTTTCGCATTATAATAATTGCCTTTCTTGATATGGATCTAATTGTACAAATATGTTATGTTTCAGCTTGTTTCACCTTGCATATTACAATGCAGCATTTTATTCTGAATCTCTTCATCTCCTTTTTTATTTATTTTTCCAGCTCTAATTTAAAGATAACAGCATTGACAAAAGAAGACAATTGTAGGCAAACAGGTGCAGTTTGTGTACATTAGACTACAGCACCACAATACTCTTAAGATGTCAGCTTCTTCTCGGGCTAAAAGACGTAGAGTTAACAAATTATTGAAAGAGACAGAGCAGCAAATCCTCACCGAGTACAAGTTAATAGTTGATGCTAATCCAAGGAAAAAACAGAACAAATATCATGTTGCAGCCTGTTGTCAGTGCAGGTTAGATGTACTACATTTTCAAGATATTTCAGACTTGCCACTAAACAGACCACTAACTATCAGTGATGTGAATGAAAATATTGACTCGCCAGGTGAGTCAGATGCACATTTTGAAAGTATAGCGGAGGATGAGCTTGACAGTGATGACCATAATGATTTGTTCAGGATAAGTTTAAAGTATTGGACGACATCCTATTCAGTCTCTCTGGTTGCACTGTCATCTTTGCTGTCTATTTTGACAATGTTTCACCCTACCCTACCAAAAGATGGGAGAACATTGCTTGGAACACCCAGAAATGTGCCCATCACTACAATTCAAGGAGGAGATTATTATCATTTTGGAATCGTCAAAGGGGTGCTTTCACGGTTGGCATGTTTGTGGG
>NW_006800390.1:18627-33582 GCF_000485575.1 Poecilia formosa | reverse complement strand
TATATATATATATATATATATAAAACGAAGCGCTGGTACCTCAGAGGTCCAGCTGAGATGTTTTGTGCATGTAAAATCAGAGAAGACAAATGTGAGGATGCAAATAGTGATTGGCCAGAATGAGATGATGTATGATAGTAGCGCTTTCACACAGGTGTGATTGTTCTGTTTTTTGGGAGTTGGGAAGGAGCTGTTAGGGTAGTTCTGCACTGGACTGCAGACATGCAAATTGGCATTTACCCTCTGCTCTTTACAGAGACCCTTGATGAGGCGAAAAAACGAGAGACAAAATATAACACCACAATGTGTCCAACATCTGAAATTGAATCTCATGATGAAGGAGCTATCCGCCAAAAAAGAATATCCAGGTACATTACTAACTTTGTCACAGTGATAACTTTCCCTAGGGTGTTGCAACTAGAAAATAACAACCACTGCTAAAAGGATGACTCAAAGTGGCCAGAGTGTCCATGTATTCAGACTGTAGCATTAACTAATAAGTGTAGTATCTTAACTACATTTCTAATACGCGTATTGTGTATTATCAAAATGTTTTGTAGGCCAAATCAGCAGTTTATGCATTCTGATTCTGAAGACCACCAGAGTAGCGGTGCAAAAAGAAAGCGTTTTGCCAAACCACCTGATGTTGGATGTTCAGGTATTGATGCAAGACATTTCCTTTATATTGACACTATGCTCACTTCTACACAGTCAAAAAAGAAATTACATATAACAGTGTACCAATAAAAGGACATTTTAATTTGATTGAAATTGTGTTTCTTGCTGAAATTGTATATAGTTTTAGCACAAAATAAATACTTTGTGAATAACATGCCAACTAAAATGTTTTAGGCCCAACCTCAAACTTGAGCCAGTCCCATACAGTCCTAAAATCTGCCCAACCTCCAACTCTGCAGAGACTAGGTCTAGAGCGTGCAGTAAATGGTATGTTGCTATTAATGTTAAAATGTCAACAGAATAACAGTTTAAACACAATTTGTCGCATCCTCATTTCTCACTCTGGCCTACCCTTTTCAGAATCATCTGATGGCATGTTCTACAAAGTAGAAGAGTTGCGGACTCCTGATGAAAGCAACAGTAAGTAAACCCATATTGGTGTTCTTGTGAAGAGCTAGCTGGCACCATGCATGCAGCAGACGACATCAATGTACATGTATGTGCTTTGCAAGATATACTCAAGCCTTCACAATTTGCAAGACATGTCACAATCATAAATGTGTTGTTGTACATAATCCTTTTATACTGAGCACTCTACAATTTCCACCATGTTAGAGTCACAAATTATGTCTTATTTCTCTTCTTACTTATTTCCTACTGCTCTTAGTAGATCTGGTTGCTAGCAACTACCAACAATCAATAACGGATGAAGTTCGTAATGGTGAGTCGTCAAGCAGTCTCATAAGGCTGTGATGTCAAAGCAATGCTGTAAATATAGAGCAGTCAACTGAATGCAAGTCTCACATTTTCTCATATGGAAGGTTACAGTAATAACCTCACTGCTTTCTGTATTTCCTACTTTGTGTTCAAGCTGAGATGCCAGATTTTGCTACAGCCCACTGTGTCCAGTACCACAAGTTGCAGAATCCACAGCGACAAAGTACAAGTAGTGGTATGATACTGTACTATTTCAGTAATAGTGATGGGCATCCTTAGTGATTATGGCTAATTAGTTAGTTTGATAAAACATTTAGATTATGTATCTTGTGTTTACACTTGTAAACTATTGCGAAATGTAACTATATCTACAGGGTTGTCTGGATGCAGCTCAAGGCAGTATAACCATCGCCCTGGTCTCTCACAATGTGCACAAAATAGGCCACCATTGGATTTCTCACCAAGTAACCCAATTTACTACAAACATGTACAGTGATCTCTGTTCAGATTTATTAATTCACTGTAGCTAAGTTTTTGCATTTGTTATTCACTTAAAAGCAAACTCCCACCAGAATGATGTATTGGATTCAGCGCCTAATCAAGGTTTCGAAGGTATCAAGACAGTCATCCAACATTTGTAGACATTTTGTGATCTGAATGTGTGAGGTTCTGTCTGTATTCGAATTGTGGTCATTGCTCACATCTGTGTGAGCAATGACACCAACTCTTTAAATGCTTTGACACTTATGCATTATTTTTTAAAGGCAAACATAACACAAAGCCCTGATAGTATTTTTTTCCATTGTGGTCTTGTGTATTCCATTCATCCGAGTTCTCTCCCGATTGGATGCAGAAATGTCCTTATGTATAAAAGAGCTGTAGGAAACATTTCACACCTAAAGAAAGTCGGTGTCATTTTGGCACCTAACCTTTAAACTTCTGTGCATGAATATTTGTGTTTTGCAGATGCAACCACACAAAGGGCCAGCAATAATGGGCAGCTTTTGAGAGGCAAGTCTATTGGACATAATGTATTTGTAATGTGTCATTTGCAGGTTATTTTGATGTTGCACTTAATGATTTTTAATGTTCTCCTGAAGACCTCGCTATCCATAAGATGACATCGATGCTTGCTGAAGCTCTTGTGATTGTGAAGGATCTATCCAGAGATGTCCAATTCATTAAGAACAATTTGGCTCAGAGTAACATTACACCAGGTAGCACCCAAGGACCAGCAAACCTTGCGCTCCCCTTCCAGCTGCCAATTGAAAGTGAAGAAGATTTCAGTAATGCGGAGTCATTACTTATTGAAGAGACAGTGCATCAAAAGATGGTAATTTATTTGAAAAACTGATCATCAATTTATTCAATGTAGATTATGTCAGTGTGAATATTTTTCTAAGGGAAAAATGTTAGCTCTTTAGCTACTTGAACACAAATTGTAGTCTACAAGTTCTGAACATGTCACAGAGCTTGTATATGCTACAAGCTCCACGTCAAATCCAGCACCCTGAGACTGTACACGAGCCGTAAGGAAGGAGGCAGAGGACTAGTGAGGGTGAGAGCCACTGTCCAGGATGAAACATCCAAGATCCATAAATACATCAAGGACAAAGCCTCAACGGACGATGTGCTCAGCGAATGTCTCAGACAATGGGGAACAGAGGACGAGGTGCTGGAGGAACCATCATGGGAGGACAAGCCCCTACATGGGATGTGCCACCGAAAAATAACTGAAGTGGCTGATATCAGGAAATCCTACCAATGGCTGGAAAAAGCTGAACTCAAGGACAGCACAGAGGCCCTCATCCTGGCCGCACAGGAACAGGCCCTAAACACCAGAGCAATAGAGGCTCAGATCTACCACACCAGACAAGACCCAAGGTGTAGGTTGTGCAAGGAGGCCTCTGAGACAGTCCAGCACATAACAGCAGGGTGCAAGATGCTGGCAGGGAAAGCGTACATGGAACGACATAACCAAGTGGCGGGCATAGTGTACAGAAACATCTGTGCAGAATATGGACTGGAAGCCCCGAGATCGAAGTGGGGAACACCCCCAAAGGTGGTGGAGAATGACCGAGCTAAGATCCTGTGGGACTTCCAGATCCAGACAGACAAAATGGTAATGGCGAACCAATTGCCATTACCACCACCATTGTGGTGGTGGATAAAGAACAGAGGAAAGCCGTTGTGGTGGATGTAGCAATACCAAGTGACCACAACATCAGGAAAAAGGAGCATGAGAAACTGGAGAAATACCAGGGCCTCAGAGAGGAACTGGAAAAGGCCTGGAAGGTGAAGACCACAGTGGTGCCTGTGGTCATCGGGGCCCTCGGGGCAGTCACCCCCAAACTGGAGCAGTGGCTCAAACAGATCCCAGGAACATCAGATATCTCAGTCCAGAAATGTGCAGTTCTAGGCACAGCCAAGATACTGCGCAGAACCCTCAAGCTCCCAGGCCTCTGGTAGAGGACCCGAGCTCAGAGGATGAAAGAGAGAGACCACCCGCGGAGGGTGAGAGGGGAATTATATATATATATATATGGTTCATAGCTGGTGAGGCACTGACTTAATTATAATTGGATTTGCAAATCTAGACCCCCTGCATGTTATTGTTTACTTAAGGAAATTTCACGCATGCGTACAATGCTGGAGGGCAAAAAGACTATTCTTTAACATGTGATGCTTAGCCGCGCTGCAGAATAATTCCTTTATCTCAATCAAACTTAGACATGTAGATATTATTAATTTCATGCTGTGCTTAACAGCAGAGGGAGAAACCGTTAAAGTACACCTCAAAACCACGTCTTTCTCGCTCTCTGTATCAGCGCAGCTACTGTATGGCTAGCTCGCTGTTACTGTGTCTTACTCTGCAGTTGTGGAGTCACAATGTCTGGGTTCATGAGCGCCCAGTGATGAGGCACGAGAACTGCCTGCCTCACCTCGAATCTGTTCTTTGCCGTTTCTGATCGCTCCTCATCACACGAATCGCGTTACACACTCAGTTGGTGACAATAAAAACACAGTACATTAAGTACATAAGCTAAATTATGGAAAATCAGTTCATACATTAAATGTTTTTAACCATTTTATTGGCGACGAACAGACAGGAGGAGCATGCTCTCATAGAATGGCAACCGGTGCAATTAGCGAGAGGTTGCGCAATCCCAGGTGAGGCTCAGCTCACTGCTGTCTCACCGGCTTCGCTTCTGAGCATTTGAATGGGAAAATGCGAAAATTCAGCGATTTTAAAGAAAATAAATAATCAGATTTGTTACATTAAATGAAAAATAGGTACTTTATAGTACAAACCACAAACCACAGGGTAAAAATATCTTTATAAATGATTTTATTATTATATATTATTTTTCCATGATGACAGGTGAGTCTCTGCCTCACCTGCCTCCCCTGACCGCACGTCACTGATATATATATACACTGCTCAAAAAAATAAAGGGAACACTCAAATAACACATCCTAGATCTGAATGAATGAAATATTCTCATTGAATACTTTGTTCTGTACAAAGTTGAATGTGCTGACAACAAAATCACACAAAAATCATCAATGGAAATCAAATTTATTAACCAATGGAGGCCTGGATTTGGAGCCACACACAAAATTAAAGTGAAATGTTCCCTTTATTTTTTTGAGCAGTGTGTGTGTATGTATGTATGTATGTATGTATGTATATATATATATATATATATATATATATATAGAGAGAGAGAGAGAGAGAGAGAGAATAAATAAATGTTTCTGACATTCTTTCCCTCTTTCTGTTGAAATATCAAAATGACCTCCACCTTTAAGATGATCAATTTTAATGCATTTATCACAAAGGGCTGAAAACAGAGCCAATTCATATCAAACCCAGTAGGTTGTTGTTTTGAACATATAATACTGATATGATTACAGAAACTAGAATACACTGGGGAACACAGTGAGACCAGTACCAGGTTCAGCTAGTCCAGCAGTTGTGACATCACAACAAAATAAAGTGTCCTGTGAAAAAATGTTTAACTACATAGAATAAAACATAATTTAATGAAATGCAAATAAAGTGTTTGTGTTAGGAAATGTACAAGAATATCTTGTATGTGTTTATTTTGTTTGTAGAAGGTCCATGGAGTAAATTATCTGAGTCACAACTTTACCTGAACTTACAAAAAAGACACATGGGTTTGACAGTAAGGGGGTATGGCAGGTGCAGCTGTGTGAAGAGACACTGAAAGTCGGACCGGTGGAGCTCCAGAGTTTTGCCCGGAGAGACAGAATCTTGGGTTTTTGGGGTAAGCTTGACGCAACGAGGAATTAAAAGGATTTCTCAAGGCTACCAAAAAATGTCGACACGGGTCAAGGACCGGTTCTGATTCCTGGAGTGATTTGGCGAAGTGCATTCAAGGCCTGGAGAAGGAGAGCACCGGGAATTCAAATCCGGTGAGACGTTTATTTATTTTTCTTTCTTCTTTTGGACAAAGACTGATGAATTATTTGAGCCCCAACATAATTTTTTTGTGTATGGATCCAAATTTTTGAGCGCATAACTATGGACTTTTTGTTGGACATTTATTATTATTGAAAGATCTTCCGGAAAGATCACAAATTGTTTCATTTCAGAGACTCTGTATCAGAGTTGGCTTGGTGCCGTTTATTTTGAAGGACTGCAAGAGTGGTGGGAATAATTTGAAATTTCGATTGGAACAGCAAATTTTTGTTTATTAAATATAGCGTACACTCCCCATCCGCACTCGTAAGCTGACGTGTCCGATCGCTTTTTTAATAATTTCATTCAAATCGTCAAGGCAGGCTGCTAATGTGCTCATTTCTAAATGTTTATAAAATAATTAAACAAACTCTCGAGTATCTACAGTCTTCTGTTTAGATGGGTATTTGTTACACAGTGATGGGTGGGGGTGTATTCATGACCACAGACCATAGAATACATTTAATCTGCTAGTTTATCATTTATCAAAGAGCAAAACAAACACTTGACATAAAGTTCAGTAACATAAAAAAAAATGAAACGGTTTCTTTGTTGTCTTTTTGTTTTCCGGCTATAAATCCCTCATATTTGTTAAAGTTACAGTTGTATATTAAAATGAAATTATCTCAACCTAAGTAATCTTTTCTATTTAAGTTCACGTTGCTGCTGTTGATCCATTTTGATTTACAGTTTTATCTTTCAAATCTCTTTGAGCTATCTCAGTGTTGCTTCAAAATGTTAACTTCATAAAAAAGCACCAAAGTGCAAAACGCCTTTCTCAAAACAACTTTAAAAATATAGAAAACAATATATTTGGAGATTTATCAATATTCAAGAAATGTGGAGTTAAAACAAGTTTTCTTGCTGAAAAGTTACCTGTACATTCTTATCTTATTGCAAGTTTACTGAGATATTAGCAGATGCAACTACACAAAATACTTGAAAAGTTACAATGTGTGAGATGCAAAAATAGACAATAATTTAGCAAATGACTGAATAAACATCATATTGAATGTCTCTGTTCCTTTAATGATCCTGAAGGGTTGGTCCTGTGTTTCTGAGGCCTCTGCTGTTTTAGCACCAAATCATGGCTAAATCACACCAGTTCTGAAGGAAACGACATCCAGCAGAGCCCAGCTTGGATTTTACAGAGCTGAAGTTGGCTTCAGATTGAGCTTCCAATTCAAGAATGGCTAAAGGGCCACCTATTGTTTCCACCTTGAGCATCTTAAATCAGCTTGAGTTTAAAAGCTAAAATACTTACACTCTTAAAAGCAGGTCTAAATTATTCTACACCAATAGTAGAATACGTTAAACTAAGTTTGTGATTAGTTAAACTGTTACCATAAATCCAGGCAAAGGCCAGGATCTGGCAGACAACCTCTCATTGCCTGAGGGTCAGTCTTTCAGGGTCAAGTCAAACCACTAGTTACCGCTATGACTTTTTACCTTCTCACTGAAGTAACTAGTTTATGTTTTTATGTCCTTAGTGGATTCTACATTTACCACCATCTCCAAGAATGAACCTCAATCACACCTTGAACCAGGAAGCTTCTCAGTGACCTCAGCCACAGAGCTTAAGTCATTTTCTGACAAGTGAAATGGAAGATTATGGTCCAGATACATAAAAAGCACTGAAATCAACTTTCATCAAAGCTTCAGAAATTAAATGGGCTTAAAAAAAACAAAAAAACCCTATAAACTTGGATTTAATATTCTGGCTTTAGTGTAATCCACATGTAATCCACACCAGGTTTCAACTGTAAGAATTTTAGTTTTTGAAGTAGGTCAGATTAAAGATGTTCAAGGTATTAATAAACTACACAGAATTGTCCTTTTGTCATTTCCTGAACTAAAAACTGCAACCAGAAGCCAACTTCAGCTTCATTTGGGTTTTCCAGCTCCAGTTTTCCAGCAGAACCTTAACAGCTTGGTATAAAAACCAATAAAAGTAGAACACAAGTCTTTGTCAGCAAGGCTGGATTAACAATTTGGGCAAATGGACAATAGTTCCTGTTTCTCCAGCAACTAAATGCACATCTCCCTCCTCTCTCCATTGTTTATGTAGGATAGAAACAGCGATCACTCCCCAAGACCCGTCGAAAAAATACAATAAAATTACAAAAGAAAATAGTAATGCACAGTGATTTGGACTAGAAACTTTAATTTAATTACTAGATTTGAAATAGCAACGTCGTGTTAGATTACTTGCTAGTGAAAAAACTGGTCTGTCTCTCTTTTATTTTAGTTTTTTATGCCTCTTTATTTCTGTTGTGTTAAACTTAACACTAATATCAACTAATTCCTGACTGGTGCTCTCTTTAGCTATCTGGTCTGCCATTTAATTCCACTTTTCCCCATGATGTCCTGGAACCCAAATAAAATTAACGGTAAGCCTCATCACATTGATTTCATAAAATGTTTGTTGTATTTAGAGCTGGTGACTTGGATTATGCTGCAATTATGAATGAAATTATGAATCTTCACTCATTATTTGAAAAACTAACAAAAATAAAAACTCAAATTTATACATTTTTAAAACTCAAATAAAGTAACACAAAATATATCATTGCCAACTCTTAAAAATCTTTTAAAATTATTTTTTCCCTGAATTATGTTGATCTACTTATTGCCTATTTATCATTTGTCATATTTTTTGTGGTTATTTTTCTGGAAAGTCTCAAATTAAATGAGGACTATGTTAACCAGATGTAACAGTTTCCACCACCAGGTGTATCACTCTCCTTACAGCCTGTTCTTTCATAAAATAGAAGCTTTTGTGTTTTTACATTTCTATCACTGCTTCTTGTTGTCCTTTTAAGTTGATTTTTTATCTTTTTGTTAGTCCGCCCAGCTTCTGGACTGTGTCGTTTCTCCTTGTTATATGTCAGAGCAAACTATTTTTCATTATTTTTTGTTGTGTTTGTATGTTCTGTGTCAGTTTTGGATCACTTTCCAGAATATAAAAGATCTCATCCTGTTTGGAGTGAATTCTTGCGTTCAGATTGCATGTAATTATTCGGCAGTGAATCGAGTGAATCATAAGTTTGCAGTGAACTATTGTAGTGTTTTAAGCCGGTTGGATGGACACTAGCAATAGGACACCTCATTTGTGTAATAATAAATGCTGTTCATTTTGTTCTCGTTGCATTTGGCCTCCACTGAGTCTTAACACAGAGTTTCAAACACATTTATACCAGCTGAAAAAACACGTATTTAGTAGAACATAATTGATCACAAAAGACTTCTAAACCTTGAATTTCCAAATCTGAACTAAAGTCGTGGATCAGGTCCAACAGAGACGACAGGAGGAAGCTCTGATTGGAGGTGTTCAATCTCACCTGGAGCACGGCTGCTCTGATTGGCTGTCAGCCGTCCAGCTCTTGTTCTGGGTCGTTTCCCACACTGTTGGCAAGAGGAGGGTCCACAGCTGGTAGAGACCGGATCCATCAGAACCTCCTGACACAAACCACAGCAGGACGGCTGCTCCTCCTCACCAGTGCTGCTCCTCTTCCTCCTCCTGTGAAGACATTTCTTCATCAGTGAAATATTTCACTATCAACAGGCTGGAGCTGTTCTACTGAAGATGAAGATGTTCATGAAGATCCACCACAAACTAAGAACCAGAAACTGGGCCTCAGAACATTGATGATCTCTGGTTTGAACTATTGAATTATATTTGGTGTCATGATTGATCTTCCTTCTAATAATCATTATTCTGTCTGAGCCAGAGTAGAAAACTGATCCATCAGAGCATGGGCAGAAATCCCAGAGGATTGGGGGGTCTGGACCTCCTAATATTGAAAAAGTCTAGAATTGTCCCCCCCCCAAAAAAAAAATAATTGAAGAAACATTTGCATTTAAGCAATATCAATATGAAATGAAAAGGCAAAAGAAACAAAGAACGAAATAAATCTGCCATTCATCTAAGAAAAAAGTAAGAATTATTTTGTTTTATAAATCTTATAAAATCTTCTGCTTTAGCCGTTCTGTCTGTTAATTGTGATTGAAAGAAATTTATTACATTAATTTAGGTTCAAATTAGTTTCAGATCCATAACTGCATAATCCCCTCCCAAGTATATAAATGTCATGTTGCTGGTTGTTCAATCTTGGATGAAAAAAATCATTCTTAGGATTGAGGTTTTTGTGGAGTTGGAGACAATTTATCCAATTAATCAAATGTTAATAAATACCACAAAGCATAATATGTATGCATAATGACCTCCCCTTCACATTCCTGCCTGTCCTCTTGTGTATCCATGCCTTCAATTGGTCCAGATCTGCAAAGTCACATCCATCAGATAGAAACTAGATTCTTACTTTCTGTCAGATGGTCCAGGTTCATTACTGAAGTCTGGATTGTTTCCTTTGGACAGTTCACTCCTCATGGAGGGACAGCTGGATCCTGGAGGTTCTGCTCTCCGTTTGAGGTTCTGACGTCTGAAACACAAACATTTTGTTATTCAGATCAATCAGTGAGAAACTGAGATAAAAACCAGAGAAGAAGCTCTGAACACAAACTGCTGCAGGCCTGAAGCTCCAGAGTGAAACATTCAGACTGGTTCTGGTTCTGCTCTGCATCCCCAGAACCAGAACCAAACATGGAGAAGCAGCATTCAGCTTCTATGCACCACAAATCTGGAACAAACTTCCAGAAAACCGTAAAACAGCCGAAACACTGAGTTCCTTCATTTCCAGACTTCAAACCCACCTGGTTAGAGCTGCCTTAGCTTCATAATCAATGAAACATTAATAATACCCTGATATGACAAAATGTTATTCTTCAGTTACTCACTGTCTGTTCTATAACTTTGTATTTATAATGTAAAGAACGTTCAGTAACCACCATGTTACTGAAATGTTCTACACAAATAAACTTTATTGATCTTCTGTCACTGTGGACCCAAAAGTTGCACAAAGTCAAGTCTTTTTCTTTTATATTTTAAACACCAGCTGGTTCTGGTGATCAGAATGTTCATCTTGGATAGCTGAAATTATATGAGTCCAATTATCACATTCATCACATTTGAATGTCATAAACTGAATTTATGAACAAATCCGGTTTGATTACAGTTCATTTGAGCGTCCTGCTACTCCTTGCCTGATGAGCAGCAGGAGCTCCGATGGTGCAACACCAGTAGCAACTTCCTGATGAATCAACATGCAGACAGTGGCAGGCATAGACTCCATCAGATCCTCCAATGCAGCTAGATCTATGATTCTAGATGTTGTCAGGCTGTTTTTATAAGAGCGTAGAGTTGCCAAGTTAGAAGCTCAAACACACAGAGTGATGCTGATCAGTTGGATGATAAAAAAAAAACAGACCGATATGCTGCACATTATTCTGGATTCTGTTTGTTTTAAAGAGTTTTTTCAGCTCTAGTTTAATTTATTTGACAGTAATCCAACAGGAAGTGGACAGAGAGGTGGGACAGACAAACAGGAAAGGACCTGAGGACAGAGTCCAACAAGGGACTGCAGTGGTCTATACAGCTTCTAGGGGGCGCCATTCTAACCGCTGCACCATGCGACCACCTAATCTGGTAGACTACAGGAGTTTGCAGTTTGGTAAATTATATTTTTATACAATTTAAACTGTCTGAACTCACCTGGTTCATGTTCTTGTAAAAATCAGTTTAGTGACGTGATTGAGACGAGAGACTAGTGATGGAAAAGTTACTGCAGAGTAAAGAGTCAACTAGTTGCTGCAACATCCAGTTCAGAGACAATCTGAGTCGTTGCTCCTCACATTGTTGCTGGTTTTTGTTTTCATGCAACATTTTCATCATTTTTCATTCAAACTGATTTACTGACCAACATCCTTCATGTTTAACTTTAAATTAATATGGAAGAAAATGAAGTTACTTTTGATCAAAGATCAACCAGTTAATATCATCTATATTTTATCTCTATAGATCCACATGAACCAGATAGAAACTGGTTTCTTACTTTCTGTCTGAGGGTCCAGGTTCAGTACTGAAGTCTGGAGGTTCACGTTTGGACCGGTCACTCCTCACAGACGGACTGATGGGTCCTGGAGGTTTTGCTCTGTCCTTCTTTAGATCCAGATCTTCCATCTTCTGGACTTCAGTCAGCCTGAGAAAGAAACCAGAACCAGTCAGTCCAGTAAGTGTCCAGTGAAGCAGAAAGCTGGTTCCCATCAGGAGTTCAGAGGATCAGAGTGAATCAGATGAATGAACAAGTGAACATTTCCTATGAACTAGTGAACTTGTTTAGCTCCCACAGTGGACCTGAACGCATCATGACTCTATTGTAGCTCCGTATGGAGGGAGTCAGTGTGCAGAAGGTTCTGAGGGAGCAGCAGCTCAGGTCGGGTCCACAGCTCTCCTCCAGACAGAACCGGGTCCAGCTGGGATCTCAGCAACATGTCAGCCTCTGTGGTCATGTGAGCAGCTCAGCAGGATTTCCTCTCAGCTAAAGCTGCTTTCAGGGACCACAGCATCCAGCTGAGGTACCAGCTGGACCCACTGCAAGGAATCATGGGTAATCAGCTGCTTCAATGAGGGGGATGAAGCCCCCAAACACTCAGTGTATCTCTCATAATGTATCCTCACTTAGAATCACTTTATAAGCAGCAACGTCTCACAATAAAACATTTCATTTAATCTAATTCCTTTCCAGATCAGGCCTTTAATAAAGTAAACAGAGCGCTGCTGTGAGGACCCCACCCTATGAGAGACGAGGGACCCAGACCGAGGTGGCCGAGGCCCCGGGAAGCCTCGGAGGGTTTATCGGTCAGAAAGGCTCCAGAGAGCCGAGAGAGACACGGAGGGACCCGGAGCGGCAACACTTACCTCTGTTAACAAGTCAACATGTTATTTCCACCCTTCGCTCAAAATGGAGGCTGACTTAAAGAAAAATATCAACGTTAGTTTCAGTTTTTTTTTTCACAGAAAGTGACGTGACCTGTGTTTTCTTCAGCGTCCAGAATCAGTTTGATTCATTTGAATAAATATTAACAGTTCAGTTTGAGTTTACAAAGTGAAATAAAACTAGAATAAAGATCGAAAACTTTCATTATTTCTGTTTCGCTGTTATTGAAGAAGATTTGGAGCTGAGCAGCTTTTTGTTCTACAGAAAACCAGCAGAATAAACGAGTTTAACAGGTTTTTGATTGTGGATTATGAGCGCTCACTGCCCTCTGGTGGTGAACTATCGTAACTACAGATATCCCACTACATACTAACCAGGTCATTTGTTTAACTTAATTTGTTCTAATTTTCACCTTTATCAGGTCAAATAAAATCAGCTTAAATTAATGTTGTTAAGGAGCCACTGCAGGGTTAATAAATGGAAAAGAAAATTAAACTTACTTAGTTAAAAATCCTCACAAAAAGATTAACTGTCTGTAACTTTAAGAATCAAGGCCTGAAAAAAATATATAAACTATAAAAATGTGTAATTAAATCCAACCTGCTGAGATCAGAGCATTGAGCAGGATGAAAATACCTAATGGAAAAAAAATAAATATAAAAGTTAAAGTTTAAAATGTTACTAGTTAATATTACTTATTTAACTGCAATCTGTTGTATAACTGAATTCATCTGTGAATAAATGTATTACATGTACAACAATATCATGGTGCAACTGCTAATGTTATTTAAATACTTTTATCTGCTTTAAATGACTAGGAACAGGAAAGTTATATGGTGGTGGTGGAAAACCTCGGCAGAATTTAATTTCATGCTTCTAAATAAAAGTTTAAGGGTGGAAACAAGAAAAGTAAAATGCATTATTTAATATAAAGCTAACGGAGGATATGAACTCGTTTCCATAGCTCTTAATGTGAAAGTATTCAAAGGAAGTGGAAGTGATATGTAAATTCTCTAGCTTAATGGCATAGCTGTAATCATCAGGGTTCACTAGAGGGCAATAACCGCGCAGCTAGAACAGAAGTTTAGTTCGCTGGTTCTGCATCTTCAATGTTCTGACCGTTTCCAGGACAATTTAAGATTTCATAAATATTCCCCAAACTTCAAACCTGAAGCTCAGCATCTTAGCGTGTAAACCAGCGTTGTAGAGCTTTGTTTCAAATCTGTTGGAGCTGAAGCTCCAGTTTAGGAGCTCCAGTTTCTCTGAAGCTGCTGTTGGAGTCCGTTAGCATCGCTAGCTCCGTTAAGGCTGTGTGGGTTGTTTTAAACTTTGTGGACCTGCTTCTAGTTCACACTAACAGATAAATAACTGATTTCATGTTAAAATCGGCAGAAGAGTTAGGAAATAACAGAGCAGAAGTACGAAGAGATCGATAAGGGCTGATCAGGGGCGGGAAACTAGCAAACTACTAAAAACTCAGCCTTCTGTCCCCCAAAGCAGTGGTCCCCAACCCCCGGGCCGCGGACCGGTACCGGTCCGTGGACCAATTGGTACCGGGCCGCGCAAGAAATAATTAAATATTTCCGGTTTATGTATTATTTGAGTCTGGAGGATCTTTTATTTTGAAAATCCTTTAACCGGATACTCTCGGTTACTTGCTCGCCAACACTGGTCTCTCGCCATGTAGAGACCAAACATGCTGTGGATAAAAGCAACACTTCGGGTGTCATTGTCTCCACTCCCAGATGGGACCGTCTCATCGCAGAGAAACAAGCTCAGGGCTCCCGTTAGTCATTATTGTGAGTTAAAATTTTCACGAAAGTTACATGTGGCGCATTTGTATCTTATTTTGAAGGGATATTTAAACGTTACCATAGCGACCAGAGTCAGAGAGCGTTTGGGCAGTGGTTGAGAGGAGATGAGTAGAGCTTGCGAGTCTTAAGTCTGGTTTAGACTGAAAGATTTAAGGATTGTCGGCCGATTCTCCAAACCTCTGTGACCACAGAGCTGATAAAAGTACAGCCAGCATGCCTAGGTGGGCCCCATGTGGGGGAAAGGAGGGCTGATATATGGGTCCCATATGGGTTTGTCCGCGGGTTCCACGATGGCCCCACATGGGTTTGCCCATGTAGGGCCACAGCCCACATGGGCCCTACATGAGCCCTATATGGTGGTGGCCCACGTGGGTTTGCCCATGTATGGCCCATGTGGGCTGTGGCCCTACATGGGCAAACCCAC
>NW_006800390.1:15959-18316 GCF_000485575.1 Poecilia formosa | reverse complement strand
AGTTTGTGGACTCATTTTAAGAGATAAAAGAAACAAAAAGAAAAGGCGGTGGATAAAAGACAGCGGGAGCAGCCGCTCTATTTGCTGCACTATGATTCGGAGGTGAATATGTTTTTTTATAGTTAACATTTTTAACTGAATAAACATATATAATAATAACCTTTACATATAAACATCTTCACATATCTTCTCTGATATCCACCGGACTCACAGTTGCGTGATATGTCAGCTGGTTGGGATTCCCCTCTGTTCTTACGTCACCACGCTTTCTGATTGGCTACCTGTCACATTCAGCAGGTTGTATTCTCGTTCCCAGTCATGCAAAACCCCACAGGCTGCGACAAAAGGGCCAAATCAACCCGAACGAATTGGGTATATTCAGGCTTTAGCGGGATGCAAAAGAACTTTAAAATTTTAAAGAACCCCTCCTCCCCCCACGCGGCCGCTGCAAAATATCCAAGTCTTGAAGGGTCAGCGGTAATAAAAAGGTTGGGGACCACTGCTATAATTGATTCCTTCCAGTTCAATGGTAATTTTCCCTCCTCCCAAATTTTATTGTATAATTGTCTCTACCAGCTTTAACCATCTAGTGACTGAAGTTTTTCCCCTTTATTCTTTTCCAAACAGATCAAACCAAGTCAGATTAGATGGAGAGCATTTGTAGAACTGCAGTTTTATGCCACAGATTCTCAATTAACTTAAGGTCTGGACTTTGACAGGACCGTTCCAACATTAGTTTTGAACCACTCCATTGTAGCCTGACTCTGTCTCCAGGCTGGTTGTCCTGCTGGAAGCTTCACCTCCGCTCCAGTCTTCAGTCTTTTTCAGACTCCAACAGGTTTTCTTCTGTCTTTGGCTCTGTCCATCTTCTCTGTCCCGGCTGAAGAGAAGCACCTCAGAGCATGATGCTGCCACCACCACCATGTTTGGTGTGGGGATGGTGTGTTCAGTGACCTGCAGCGTTAGTTCTCATAGTGTTTTGGCCAAAACGTTTAGTTTGGTTCTGCTCTGACCAACTAACTAATAGTTTTTCTTGTGGACAGATTGGTTTGGTCCAGAGTCAACATGGCCTCTTGGCTGCATCTCTGGTCTGCGCTTTCCTTGTTCAGCTGGAAGTTTAGCTGAATGGTTTATAATTGGACCAAACTCTTTCCATTTCCAGATGATGGATTGAACAGTGTTCTGTTCAAAGCTTGAGGAATCTTTTCATTGACTAAGTCTGCTTTAAACCTCTCCACAGCTTTCTCCCTGACCTCTCTGCCATGTTCCTTGGACTTCCTGTTGCTGTTTTCTCTGAATCTCTGAGGCGTCACAGAGCAGCTGGATTTGAACTGAGATCAGATTAGATCACACACAGCTGGACTCTGTTTAGTAATTAGCTGTCATCAGGAAACGTCTGAAGGAAATTGTTTGGACTAAAACTGAGGGATGAATACTTTTGCAAACCACACTTTTCAGTTTATTAGTAAAATGTTTTGAATCGTGGATCATTTTCTTTCTACTTCACAATTGTAAACCACTTTGTGTTAAACTTTCACATTAAACTCCAGTGAAATTTATGTTTGTAATGTGACAAAATATGGAAAAGTTCAAGGGGTGTGAAAACTTTTGCAAGCCAATGTTGATGTATTTCAGTAGCTGCTCCAAATCACCATCTGCTTGATGTAATATGCATGATTATTATTATTACATCAGAGATAAACTAATTTAGGGGTTTGTAACAGTTTTTAGAAAATTCCAATTTGTTAGTTTTTCTCAGACACAAGACTTTATACTCTATATGTTGAACAAAATCAGTGAGGAATTAATCCACAATGTGAATCCAGGATAGAGGTTCAGTGAATGTGGTGCTGAAGGTGTGAAGGTGGATCAGTGAATCAGAGACTCTGAAGAAGGACAGGATGCCAGCAGGACAGTCCACATACACGGCTACTCTGTTAGAGACAGAGGAGGACCAGATGGGAGTCACTTCCTTATTATGCCAAGCAGAGTAACCATGACGATCAGAGCAGCTCAGACTCCAGGACTGGTTGTTAAACCCAAACAGACTGTTTTCACTACATCCCTTCCTTCTGGTTGCTCTGTAGCTCATTGATATTCGGACATCTCCTCTCCACTCCACCTCCCAGTAACTATGACCAGTCAGACGATTTCTGCACAGCAGCTGATCAACATCAAATCTGTCTGGATGATCAGGATGTGACAGAAGCTCCTCCACACGTGTCGCCTTCCTGTTGCTGTCAGGAAGGCAACAAAACTCAGTCCAGACTTTAAGTGTAGGGTCTTGTTCGCAGAGTATGCAGTTAATAATTCCTCCAATTATTCAATGAAAAAAAAAAAAAAAAAAAAAAAAAAAA
>NW_006800390.1:14028-15430 GCF_000485575.1 Poecilia formosa | reverse complement strand
TTCATATTTTTAATAGTGTAATTCTGTAAAGACAAAATATGTCTGGTGGTCTAGCTCTGATTTACATATCTTGCTAAATCGCGGGTTTGAATATTGTAATACTTTCTTATAACAAAATAGACCTGCAGAAAGAAATTACTAATAAAATATCTTACATATGCATAGTTGTATGCTCTACATAGAGGTTTTCCTTAGCTTTGATTGTATGTCACAATTTTGTAATTTATTATTGTTTATTAAACTCTGAAAGCTGTGTGGCTTTGCCAATATTCTGTCCTAGAATGCGGTGAGATGTGCCCTTTTTTTTTTTTTTTTTTTTGAGCATCTGCACCGCCCTGATGCACCAGCCGGCGATTAGTTGCTTTTCGCTGCCAGAGCCCACAGGACATGATTAACAGAAGTCAGAAACCAGCTGCAGCTCAACAAACTCCCCTCTATATTCAGAACGGGGTATTTCCGGCCTCTGGTGGCCAAAGTGGGAACTACAGCTGCATTATTTACATTTAATACCCACTTTTACACTGAATGTGGAGCTTATGGAGAAAAGTCTTCCTCAGGTATTATGTCCATCGTTTTCTGACCTGGATATTATTCTGACATATTTTAATTCTCTGTTCTATGTTATATTTGTCATGAAGATGGTTTTAAATAAAAAAGAAAGCTGTTGTGTTAAACTCTTTACAGGACGTTTTTTTCTGGACAGAGAGAATAAAATTTTGTACTGACTCTTACTTAACGACAGTAATGTAAACTGGCTTGATCTGACTTGATAAAAGTGAAAATTAAAACAAAGACAAACAAAACATCCTATTGAAAAAATTACATCGAGAATGTGTGTAGTTATGATAGGTCACCACCAGAGGGCAGTGAGAACTCAGCCATCATCCATCCATTTTCTAACATCCTTGTCCCTGATGGGGTTGGGAGGAGCTGCTGCCTCTCCAGCTAACGATCCGGACGAGAGGCGGGGTCTCCTGGACAGGTCTCCAGTCTGTCGCAGGGCAGCACAAAGACAAACAACCATGAACTCACACACACACACACACACACACACACACACCTAAAGAGAAGTGAGAGAGACCAATTAACCTGACAGTCATGTTTTGGACTGTGGGAGGAAACAGGAGAACTGGAGAGAACCCACCATGCACAGGGAGAACATGCAAACTCCATGCAGAAAGACCCTGGGAATTGAACCCAGAACCTTCTTGCTGCAAGGCAACAGAGCTTAATCCTGTAAATAATAATATACATATTTTGTACCTGATTAGAGATTGAGGTTCATCATTAAAATAATTCTGATCACAAGATAAACAACAGCTATTAGAAAAAGTAATAATTTATATTACTGTAGATGGAAATGTAGGAACTGAAAAAAAACAGTGGCATTTCATTCTCTAAA
>NW_006800390.1:12143-13392 GCF_000485575.1 Poecilia formosa | reverse complement strand
GAGATCCCGATATCCGTCTATCCTGAATCGGCCGATGCAGATGCTGCCCGCCATGATGAATCCTCCGCGACTGCCGAGGCATCGGGTTCCGCCACCCCAGCGCCGAGGGGGATCACGATGAGCGGGTCTTCTATTCTGTGTGAGACCCCTGTCTCAATCTCTGAGTACTCACCACGTCTGGAGGATGCACCTAAGAAATCTACATTTTACGTGTGTCGAGTGCAGAGACCGGCGTTATTCGCAAAACTGAAACGGGAGTGGTCTTTGGAGCCGCACGGATTATGGGGATCTTTCGGATACGTTTTTCAGTATGAAGTGGGAGAAGTCTACCTGTACCAGCTGGACAAAGAGGAAGAACTAGCTCCGCTAACCGCTACATGCAGCCTTACTGTTAACGATTGGGCTGTGTTAAGGCTCGTGATCCCTTACTTCAATGACCCTGACGACGACGCAGATATGGAGCATCAAGACGAAGAAGAGAAAGAGTGCGATCACCTGTTCAGATCACGCCCTGCAAAGCGCGCCAGAGTGGTTCCAGTTGATGACGAAATAGCAAAACCTGACAGAAGGCGGCGTTTCCCTACAGATGATGAAATAGCCAAGGGGACTATTCTGTTTAGCGCAAAATGGGAATCGAGAAGTACTACAACCGGACGCTGGACTCTACGTGCAACCAGGAGGAAGAATGACAAACCTGCGCAGCCAGATCTGTTTGTGCTGGAAGCTATAAATCTAGATGTCGGCATATTCAGGACAATGCTGGTTCTGCCGTATGATTTCTGGACTCAGATAATGAAGGAAATTGGAGATTACATCTCAAAGCTCTTTCAAGACTCACGTTCTTGGTGGGAGATGTTGTCGGTGAAAAGAAAACTGGAGCTTCCTGTCCTCTCACTTCAGCGCGTCCTCTTCTGAGGATAACCCCACCCCGCGCTGGGGGTGTGGTTATTGAGGACACACCCCCTCAGCGTATATATATATACCAGGCTGGTTTCCGGACTCATTGCTCATTTTTCTCTTCCCTACCGACCTGCGAGAGGATGATCGGTTCACGCAGATCAGCAATGTGGGCTCCGTGCTGGGACGAATCCAACCGTTCTACAGAGAGCCTGTTTTCTCCCGCATCTCCACCAGGTTACAACGCTGAACCATATCATCCGCCATCTCCGGTCCTGTACTCCTCTTCGACGTCTTCTTCTTCTTCAGCGATGTCTCCAACCAATTTTTTAATGCCTACCATTCCGGATTA
>NW_006800390.1:9862-11933 GCF_000485575.1 Poecilia formosa | reverse complement strand
CAGGACGAAGTTGACGGATGGCTGTCAACCGCGCTCATCAACACCGTCAAGACGGCGCTTCTTCACTTATTTAACATCACCTGCGTGAAACACCTCAAAGAAACCTGTCATGGATGTATAACCGACCATCCGAGCCAAAAACAACATCAATGTCTTGAAATGCCGGAAGAAGACTACTACCAGCTTCACTTTCACGGGATAACACAACGACTTCTGAATCCGCGCTTCATTCCAGCCGTTCAGAATCTGTTGAAGCAGCGAAACATAAAAGCGGAGGACCCGGTCGTCAAAATAATCGCAGAGACAGTTTTATGTGAACTGAAATCCTCATTCAGGTTCCAGGGAGCAATTAGTGAAATGTATGAAGGTATGAGTACCGATGATAAATTAAAACAGCTCCGCCGTGTTTCAGATTGCTACACCCAGCATGGCGATTAAGTCTTCAAGTTGTTTGTTTTTTGTTTTACATTAGTTTTAACCGCATTTATTCCTAATGTTTTGTAGTGTTTTTTTAATTAGTTTTAACTGCATTTATTCCTAATGTTTTGTAGTGTTTTTTAATTAGTTTTAACTGCATTTATTCCTAATGTTTTTTTTAATTAGTTTTAACTACATTTATTCCTAGTGTTTTGTAGTGTTTAGTTTTAACCACATTTTATTACAAATGTTTTAAATTAGTTTTAACTGCATTTATTCCTAATGTTTTTGTGATTTTTATTACAAATCTTTTTTTAAATTACTTTTAACCACATTTATTCCTAATGTTTTTTGTATTAGTTTTGTAGTGTTTAGTTTTAACCGCATTTATTCCTAATGTTTTTTGTATTAGTTTTGTGGTATCAGTTTTTAACCACATTTTATTACTAATGTTTTTTTAAATTAGTTTTTAACAGCATTTATTGCTAATGTTATTACAAATGTTTTAGATTTTGCATCTTCTTTTCTTAAACCAGTTTGAATTCCATTTTTTATGAAATTAAAGGAAAATAAATTTTGAGTCTTCTCGCGTGATTTTCTCATTACTTCAACCACGCTCGTCAGAATAAGAGGGTATGGCTGAGAGCAAGTTATTAAACGAGGTGTATTACAGCCCGTCTCACCCCGGCAGCTTTGGAGGGGTGGAGAGGCTGCGCAGGGCTCTTCAGCATGAAACTGGGAAGCAGATTGCGGTTAAAAAAGTGCAAGACTTTTTATCAGAACAAGATACTTACACGTTGCATAAACCTGCAAGAATAAATTTTCCAAGGAACAGGGTTTTTGTAACAAGACCTTTCAAACAATATCAAGCGGATCTTTGCGACATGAAAAACTTGTCCGAACAAAATGATGGGTATAATTATTTACTAACTGTAATAGATGTATTCTCAAAAAGAGCGTTTGTGCGCGCTTTAAAGAGGAAGAGCGCTGCAGAGGTAGTGAAGGCTTTTGAGTCGATTTTCAAAGACGGCCAGATTCCAAAAAAAATTCAGACGGATGCCGGCACAGAGTTTTTTAACAAACACTTTAAGGCTTTAACAGAGAAATACGGCATTGTGCATTTTGCCACAGCTAGCGAGACAAAAGCCTCAGTGGTTGAGAGGTTCAATAGGACTTTGAAATCGCGCATGTGGAGATATTTTACTGCGCATAACACGCGCCGTTATATAAACGTCCTGCAGGACATGGTGAAAAATTATAATAACAGTTATCATTCCAGCATTAAAATGACTCCTTTAGAGGTGAATGAGAAAAATGCCTTTCAAGTATTCAAGAACCTGTACCTTAAACCGTCTAACAGTTATTGTAAATCATCCGGTGGTGCGTTTAAAGAAGGGGATCTTGTAAGAGTTTCCAGAGCGCGTTGCATGTTTGAAAAACGGTATGAGCAGAGCTTTACCGACGAAGTATTTACAGTCGATGAAAAGATACGGCGATCTCCCCCTGTGTACAAACTCAAAGATTTGGACGGCGAAGCAATTCGAGGTACGTTTTACTCATACGAACTTCAAAAAGTGAAAATGGGTAAAGACAAGATGTTTCAAGTCGAGAAAATTTTAAAACGACGCACCGTGAGAGGAATTAAGCAGGTCTT
>NW_006800390.1:5186-9644 GCF_000485575.1 Poecilia formosa | reverse complement strand
TACGTCTTCAAGTTTTCGTGTGAATCAAGCGCAGCACATTAATTTAGAAGGATCGTGGCAAGTAGCTTTAACCGAAATTTCTTACCCTCACACTTGGCATAATATCCCAAAAGAATCCGCGTTCTTTGAATGGAGGAAGAGGGGAAGTGTAAACTTTTCTCGGGAGTATATCACGTCTGGATACTATGAGACAATAAAGCAGCTAAAAACAGAGATCGAGTCTCGTCTTATAACGAAGAATATTTTTTTTTACATGACCGCTGTTGAAAACAGATTATTCTTTTTAGCAGATGACGATCGATATCAATTACGTTTTCACGGACCTATCGCTTATGTTTTTGGCGCTGACCCGGGGGAATGGATTACTTGTATAAAACATGAACCCTTTCCACACCCGATGGACAGGAAAGCGGGATTCTACCACTTTTATTGCTACAGTGATGTGATCGAGCACCAATTAGTAGGAGATGCGTACGCCCCCCTGCTGCGCACGCTTGAAGTGGAAGGTAAATTCGGAGATATAATTACTCGGGCTTTTAATCCGCCGGACTATCTTCCTGTGGCTCGGAAACATATTGAATCAATTCAAATCGAGCTGAAATCAGACCAGAACGTTCCGATAAAATTTACCTATGGAAAGACAATCGTAAAATTACATTTTCGACCCGCAAAGTCGCAACGAAGTCTGAGATAATAACAGAATTATCTCTGATCAAAAAACATTTATATAAAAAACGGCTGATGACAAGGTTATCGTTCATAGAGCTCCACGCTACGACGGGGAAGAGACTGTTTTTTTTTTCTTTTGCTCAGCAGCGTCGTATAAATCTACGGTAACATGACGCCGGCAACACTAAGGGATGACCCTCACCGGTTCATCCATTATTATCATAACCAAGTAGGCGGAGCTTTACCGGGGTTTTACGGGTCCCCGACCATGTACGGGCGAGGGGTCGGGTCAATATTTTCAAGATTATTCCGGTTTGTGTCACCGCTGTTTAAATCAGGTTTTGCCCTGGCAAAACCTCACTTAAAAAAAGCCGCAACAAACATCGCGACAGATGTGATAGGAAAAGCGATGAATAAAATATCCGGTTCTAATCAAGAAGGATCAGGAATTATGGTTCTGTCAAGAAGNTTTCTTGTTTCCTGGATGCTGTTTCAATCCGTCTGACCTCATGTTCCTGGTTGACCTCTCTAGTTAACCCCTCTGTGATGTGGAGCTCTGTGTAGATCTGGTTCAGAAACGTTTGATTTCCAGGTTCAGCGACGCCTTCAGAGAGACTCTGGAACTTCTTCTTCAGATGGTCTTTAAGCTCCTTTTGACCCTGAATATCAAAATCTGAAGAAAAAAACCCCAATAAAAACCATTTCTGATATTCTAAGAAGGGTTTGTGTATGAACTTCTATGATTACAGAAAACTAATTAAAGAAAACTAATTATTTTTCTACCAAGGTGTCTAAACCTGAAAGTAATTCCAATTTCAGTCATTGAGGAAATATAAAATTATAATTTTGATTTTCTGAATAAAACTCCCACTGAGGCGACGGATAAAAGAAAAAAGCAAATAAATAAACCAAAAGTGTTAAATGTTTTGGTGTTAGTAGACTGTGCAAAAGCGGAGTGAATTTTACTCTTATAGAGTCACATTCTGTTTATGCAAGTCTGGGGTGTATAGAATTAGTAGTTAAAATCAATTGTTAAATCAAAATGTTTCCATATCAAATCTAGAGGTGTTAAAATAGAATCAATAACTCTTTACTTTTTAACTCTGAACTCCACCAGCGGCTCTAAAATTGAAGGAGTTCATTCACTGCCTCCGCCCCAGAATTACAGATTCCCACCGAAGCAAAGCGACAGAAGCCAAGTCATTTCAGGACTATTTACTTTCCACCGGTCTGAGGTGTTTACCACGCTTGGTAAGTCATTTTTTTCTGATATGGTTTATAACTATTATTTTGAGTTGAGCTCAACCTGTATGACAGATGGCTCGGTGTTAGCATATTTAGCTTAGCATGCCGAATGTCAGCGGAGTATAAGTGTTGGAAAAAATCAATAATTCAATCAAATTATTGGCTAACTTGAACAAATCCGTAATAATCTGGAGTATGTTTTTTCATGATGTTGAACGTTTACATGCATATTGGTCAGATTAATCAACCTTTCTGATCGATTTTTTTTCCTTTGAAAAAATGCAAAAGGCTTTTTCATGTTGAGAGCATTATTCCTGCTTTTGTGTCTTCTTATATACGTTTTGCAGCATGTTTAAATCCTTTTATTGCCTTTTTGTATATATTAGAACCAGTCTGGTTGAGGATAAATCGCCAGTCGTCAGCCTAACCTCCCCCTCCTGATCCCTCCATGGATTCTTCAAAGATTCAAGCTCCAAAAATGATTATGCAAGTGTTAATATCTCTGAAACCCCACATTTCTGTAATTGAGGCTTGTGTTTAGAGTTGTAGTAAAAATGTATTCCTTCGTTCCGTTTCTCATTGTTCTGTTTTTTGTTTGTTATGATCCAGAGACCGACATTAACTGTGGTACTCAGAGACTGAAGACTATCCGATGCAGTAGAGGAGCATGTTGGTGTCTCCGGCCAAACTTCACAAACAGCCCAACAACCTGAAAACAATCTGCTAGTGAGTGGACATCTCTCTGGTGGAGTGCAGAGAGGAACTGTCTCTTATGAACAGAAACAGAAACTGGATAAGAAATGATGGATCTGATTATCAGGTTGGTCTGTTATGTAATGTAATATCTGGCATTCTACCTGTTAAAAGAAAATGTACTCTATCATATTACATGAACTGCATGCATTGATACAGGCTTTACTTTCTCCACCTTGTACTTTGAACAATTTCATGCATATGGTATTGAAGAAAAATGTATTAAGCATACTGCAGTTTGTATTGCACAGCTGATATGTTAGACTTTTTAAAAAGCAATATGTGAATGAAGGCGATATGTGAAACATGCACATTATTCCACGTTGTAATATGTTTTGTAATTATGGTGCACGTTTTGAAATAAATGCATTTGAGAAAATCATTGCCTCTTTATTAAATATTTATTTTCCAAAGAATTTTTTAAAGTTCAAAACAATAAAGTACCTATTTAATATTAATTGAAAAATAACTCTTAAGATGTTAAAAAAATACTCTGTCAGAGTTAATATTAAGATCCAACACTGAATTAGTGTTAGTAAGTGTTAAATTGTTAACTCCAGCAGATTTAATATTTGACACTTTATAAGAGTTAAGGTACTAACTCTCCAAAAAGAGTTAGATTAACACTTTCTGGTGTGGACCCATATGGACACTTTAAAAGTGTTGAAATCAAATCTGACAGTGTTAATCTGGGCCTCCTTGATTTGCTGCTGCACAGACTTGATTAAATCAGTTTTGCTCATTAAACTCTGATTGTATTTCTCTGGTTGAAGGTTTCAGTTAATCTGACATGTTTCCCACAGAGTGACCTCTGACCTCTGAGCTTCAGGGTTTTGTCAAAGTGTTTCATTTGAAATGCCCTTCTTTTTAGCAGTGAGTGGTGGAAAAATAGTAAAAGTTAACATCTGCTGATCATGTTATATGAAATGCTTGTGAACTCTCACCACAGTGAAGTTATTTGGGTTCCATGAACCAGGTTGGGACTCGTTTCCCACAGCTGCATGAGAACCAGACTGTCTCAGTCATTGTTTTGGACTCTTTATCCTGGTATAAACTCATGTGTGTCTCTGCCTGGCAGAGCTTTTCATCCAGACCTGCTTCATCACTGATTGTCCTACAAGCTCTGAGTTCTGCACAATTCACAAATAAACCTGATTGAGTGATTTCACCTGAACACAGCTTGATCATCATTTTTCCACAACACAGTGTCTGCAAGCTGGAAACAATGAGCCAAACTGGCCACTTTATTAGGTACACCTGTCCAGTTGTTAATTGTTGGAGGTTTTTGAAAGGCAGCAGGAGCTGAGATGAAATCTTGTTACAGTCAAACACATGAAACCTTAAAGGCATTCACCATTAGCTGCAATAATAGACTGAGAAACATTTATTTCAAATGTACAAAATAAAAATGAGAAAATATTGTTGCCTGTTGAGTTTTGATAAAAACCAAATATTCATCATCTTCCATTTCCTTTATTTTACTTTAGCTCCAGTTGATGGATTTAGACCCAGCTAATATATTAGACAGGTTTACTACTGTTCACATTATGAAAATGTTTTTTGATTTTAATTATTATTCTGAAGCATCCAGGGCAGCATGGCTTGAAGATCACAGATGGGGACAGGATGGATGTATAAGACATAAAACCCATAAAACGCCAAATTGCATTTTGTGTTTACTCTGGAATATAGTTTGACTGAATTTTGCTCAAAATGTATTTCTATAAGAGCCCAGATGAACATATGCATTTATCAAGCAGGAAAACTATTAAACTGACAAAATCAGTGATG
>NW_006800390.1:2294-4220 GCF_000485575.1 Poecilia formosa | reverse complement strand
TACATTAATATATTTGTACATTAATATATTTGTTCTTCAGGTGATAAAAGGCGACTTTGTAAAGGTAATATTTGTTGGGCTCACATGAACATTTAAAAAATAAAACACTTAGATCCAGCTCACCTCTTTGAGTTGTTACTGCTGAAGGAAACACGGCTGGGTCCAGGTCCAGGTCCAGGTTCTGGTTCTGGTTCTGATAGCTTCCTGTGAACGGAGACGGTTTGGTGATGCATAAATTAGCTCTGATTTTAGAATTCAGACCAAAATTATTCATACCCTGGCAGATTTAATTTTTAATAAAATCAGTAAATTTAAAAGGAAACATTTATGTAATTCATAATTTTCTCCATAATCAGAGAATTACAGGAATCAACTGTTTTAATCTTGGAGCTCCACTAATGTTTATCCACAGATTCTCAACAATGTATCTGCATTTTTTTTAGATCAGAGGTCTCATTCTCCCGGTCCCCACCGTGATATGAAAGTATAATATTAGTGTGGCCCTGTGGACCACAGGGTGAGTGGACCTCTGAAGGAAGTCCTGCCCGCCGTTCCTCGTCATGACTGACATTCGGTGCCTGGCTAAGCTACACTGGCTTCATGCTCACTACGCTTGAAACAATAGAGCGGCGGATGATGTAACAGTCAGGTACCAGTTCCCCTTCCCTGCAGTCGGCATTCCGGTACTTTCTACCATTAACAAATGCCACGATCAAATGGCAGAACAATGTAGAACGTAGAACAAGAGCGACGCCAAGTGGAATAAACTTAGGGTGCGTTCACACTGCAGCCTAAAGTGACCAAATTCCGGTTTTTTTTTTTTGACGTAATGCGATCTGTATCGGATCTTTTCATGACAGTGTGAACAGCACAGGTTGGATTCTTTTTCGAATGCGACTCGTATCCGATACGTATCCGATTCAAATGGGACCCTACGTCCAGGCCGCATTCATTCGAACTGAACGTCACTGATACTCAACAAATTCTGCTTCCTGATACGTGCAATGGGAAGAAAAACAACTATGACGGACTATAATGAGGATTAAGTTGTTAATATTCTGCTCCAGTTGGGCAACAACTTCAAATAAATAAACTAAGCTCCACCGTTAGCCTCCATGTTTACTTCCGCAAACACTTCTTCTTCTTTTGATTTTTATTGGGGGCTGGCATCCAACTTAAGGTGCATTTACCGCCACCTACCAGACTGGAGTGTGGTCATCAGAGATCTCAGAGGGAATTTAACATACCTCAATGATGTGTACGATGTGCAAATTCACATCTTAACACACTCATTATTACATGTATGAATGCATGAGCATGCACTGGCATACACACACACTTACACATATTCTAAATACGATTAATTAACCCAGTGTTATTTAAGAACCTAAATAAGTTCTACCACTATTTGGATCTTTAGATCCATCCATATATATTATATATAACTATGTTGTCTCTATATCTTTCAAAATATCTATTAACTACAACCCATTCTGTGGTCTTTCCCTTTTTAAGAATTTCCCTCAATTGAAGATCAACTTCTGGAGATATAAATAACCATGGTGGAATTTCAGAATGAGGAACTGTAACACTATACTGGAGCAAAGTTAAACCAAGATGTTTTACCTTTATGTCCCCAATCCATCCAAAACTATTACAATTTGATTTATGAATTCCCAACAGTCCTTCAGCACCATCTTAGCTGGATGATCATACTTATGTCCTTGTAGGTTTACCCAGTACATATACATTAGTTTCAACCTTCTTAACCTGTTGGTCTCAGGTTGTCATTCACAATGACAGGGGTGTCAAACTCCAGTCCTCAAGGGCCGCTGTCCTGCAACTTTTAGATGTGCCTCTGCTGCACCACACCTGAAAAGAATAATTAGGTCATTAGCAAGGCTCAGGAGAACCGATCTACACAGG
>NW_006800390.1:0-2276 GCF_000485575.1 Poecilia formosa | reverse complement strand
CCTGTGTAGATCGGTTCTCCTGAGCCTTGCTAATGACCTAATTATTCTTTTCAGGTGTGGTGCAGCAGAGGCACATCTAAAAGTTGCAGGACAGAGGCCCTTGAGGACTGGAGTTTGACCCCTCTGTCACGAGAGGACCCAAATTTGGGTCCTCTAGTGACAGACTGGTTAATCTTAACGGAAGCTCACCACTTTCTACTTGTAGAGCAGCTAAAGATGATGTTCTGAAAGCTCCACAACAAATCCTCAATCCTTGTGTTTGCTCCCTATCAAGCTTTCTCAGATGACTGTCAGCAGCTGCCATATATGCTATACACCCATAATCCAGAGTAGATCTCATGAGAGCCTGATAGACTCCCAACAATGCATTTCTTGAAGCTCCCCATTCCTGTCCAGAGAGACATCTCAACAAATTATTCACTTTTTTACATTTATTTTGAACTGATTCTATTTGATGTTTCCAAGTTAAACTTTCATCAAAGATGACACCTAAAAACTTCAGTTTTTACTTGTTCAAGCTTTTGTTTATAAAGGTTCAACTTAACTTCCTTATGTCTTCTATAAAAACAAATAACTTGAGTCTTTGCAATTGACATCCTGAATCCCCATTTATTAGCCCAACCTTCCACTTTCAAAATGGCAGCCTGCATCTTTTTCTGCAAATATACCAGATTATGTACCCGCACCCATAAAGCACCATCTGCAAATAAAGATTTGCCTATGCTATCTACATCATCAAAAATGTCATTAATCATAATATTAAAAAGAATTGGGCTACACACACTACCTTGAGGAGTACCATTCTCAACAGAATACCTAGTAGAGGAATTCGACCCAACCCGAACTTCTACTTCTCTACCAAACAAAAAATCCAAAACCCAATTATAAATCTTACCTCGTATACCAAGTTTCCTTAATTTAATCAATAAGCCTTCTTTCCATAACATATCATAAGCCTTTTCTATATCAAAGAACACAGCAATCACTATTTCTTTATTTGCTTGAGCTTTTCTTACTTCTGACTCTAAACACAGAACTGCATCCATCGTATTCCTCCCTTTACGAAAACCACTCTGAAATGAACAAAATTTATTTTTACTCTCGATAAAATATGAAAGCCTGTCTGTAACAATCCTCTCCATTGTTTTCCCTAATTGAGATGTGAGAGCTATAGGTCTGTAATTTGACCAGTTAGATGCATTTTTAGCAAGTTTTAACACGGGAATTATAACTGACTGTTTCCATTCTGCAGGAATACTCCCAGTCATCCAAATCAAATTAAACATTACAATATAACAGTAAGACATGAATATTTAAAATGTTTGAGCATTGTATAACACACTCCATCCTTCCCCGGAGTTGATTGCTTAGCATTAATAATAGCTTTTTCCAACTCATACATAGTAAAAGGCGTATCTAAATCCTGATTTGAAACTACTCTCTTAAAAGTAACTTCTGGATTTTCAGCTAATAACTTTTCTTTATTACTTTTCATATCTTCAGATAAATTTTCTTAATTATGCACCTTAATTAACGTTTCTGCTAATAATGCTGCCTTTTCTTTATTACTAACCGCTATATTCCCATTTAATTCTAAAACCGGTAAGGAAAAACTCTTTTTAACACCATTCATTTCCTTAATAAGTCTCCATACCTCAGACAATTTGGTCTCTCTTCCAATAGAATTACCATACTGTCTCCAACAAGCCTTCTTAGCTGCTCTAATAGTCTTCCTAACTATAGCTTGTGCGTTCTTATATTGAGTTAAAGTCTCAAAGGTATGGTATCTTCTTACCCGTTTATTTTATACACAGTCAGAGAAAGGTGAATTGACAATGACTGATAAAGGCTATCTAACATGTAAATACTGTTTTATTAAAGTTAATACAGAAAGTGAACCTTTTAACGTTACAACACTGACAGACAGCGGTGTATATATTTTCCCAACTGTGGCTAAAGTTGCTGCTAGCTGAATTACTCTCTGATCGGGGATTGTTTATTATATACACAGTCAGAGAATGGTGGATTGACAATGAGTAATAACGGTTATCTAACACTTAAATGCTGTTGTAATTAACCTTACCTTTTATTATATCCTTAAGATAATGAGTATCCGTGAATTTTTCAGTCAGGTTTCCCGAGGCAAAATCACACCGGAAGTAAAGATACACCTCTTCGAGTTATGGCGGCCATTGTCTGACGTCACTGTGAAAAGGGTCTATTTAAAACAGGGTTGATCAGAACACCAGCTATGCAACACTGCACACTTTACTAAT
>NW_006800389.1:392827-409490 GCF_000485575.1 Poecilia formosa | reverse complement strand
CCAACCTTGATATTCTATCATATATATTATCTATTGATCACCTGTCTCTTATGATAGACAGGTGATTGAATATTCAATATATAGAATATTCACTGACTCAGATCCAGAACCGCACAGCATTCTAGGGGATGTAGGCAGAGGAAAGACTTTAGCCACTCAACGTTTCATGGCAGGCTAAGCTAAGTGAGTGGCATCAACTGGCTCACTCACTCTTTCGTTACCTAGCAACTCACTCACTCTTTCGTTACCTAGCAACGATCTGTTGAGTAACTTCAGCAATAGCTCAAGGTTTCTCCACTGTGCCTCATAGCTGCTTAAAAATAAAACAGCGAGAAGTGAAAATTGTGGATAAAACAGGAAAGGTTACGCCACCAGCTCTGAAGTATTCCAGATACTTAAAACAAAAAACTAATCAATAATTATCAATATACTGATATGAAACGCTTACATAGCGATGCTTTTTTCAGCCATATCATCCAGCCCTTATATTTCATCTCCAGTTTTCATCAAAAATTTTATTTCTACATTAGTAGATTTTTTTTCTCATTTAAAAAAAAAAGTATAAATGACAGAAAATATCTTTAAAAACTGGCTTTTATTTCAACCATTCCTTCTGTGGATTGAACTGAATTCAAAGTCCAAATTAATAGAAGCTGTCAAACAAGATGGCCGACCTAAAACTACGGAAAATTGGTGAAAAAAATATTATTATCCAAAAACTACATCTTCAAAAAACAAGAAATCAGATTAAATCAATTTATTGCCCAGATTATCCGATCAACAGCAGGTTGGGTCAGTTCTTCCTGTAGGTACAAACCCCTGACTTCTCTGTAAAATATCTTATGAGGGAAAAAAATCACAACCGATTTCCACAGGAACCAAATCAAACTCATCATCTCTCAGCTCTCTGGTTCTGGCAATAGCATCTCTGCTGGAGTCTGACAGCAACCAGATGAAAGCCGGTGTGTTTGAGAGTCGCACAACCCTCAGAGAAATCACGCAGCGCTATTGATGAGATGCCTGCTTCAATACTTTACACCCTTGGTGGTAATGTGCTGTAATATCATGAGATACCAAGGCAGAAAACCGAAAAATAAAAGAAAATGTTTTATACAAGAGTTTCAAGCTATTTCTACAATTTGTTTGTGCTTTGAATCACAGTTTCTCGTAAGTTGTAAATAAGCTGCTGAGGTTTTTGGTACAGAAACGCGACGCCTGGCTGGTAGACGTCTGCTTTCACATCTAGTTTCAGCTGCAGTCGTGACAGAATTCAAACCTCCCGCTGTGAATCAAGCTGGTAATTAGGAAAATAATTATTTTTAACAAATACTGAAAAGTTTGTGGGACATATTGACAGCTGAGGCTGATGGGTGCAGAGTTACGGGAATGTTCTGTCATTCTTACAACATTTCCATTATTGGCAAATATAATTAATAAAAATAACATTTTCACTATACTACCAAACTCCAATAATTTGTTCTGCTTTAACAGATGTAGGACGCGATGAAATCAGTTTTATTATTTCCAAAACTTTCCATTTTTCTTTTTCAGCGCTCCAATTTTTCCCTACTAACTATATTAACCAAAAAAAGTGTGTGTTTATGGAGAGAATGAAAACAATTAAGTGACAACAATATATGTACAATATTGTTATTAAAATAGCCTTTTTAAACCTGCAGTATTTATTTTTACGAGCTGATATTTGCAAATTTCTGTTTATCTTCATACAACAACGCTCAGTTTCAGAAATAGTAAAAAAATAAAAACAGAAAATCTCACTACTGCACACACACATTTTTTGATCACATACTTGAACACACACATATTCAAGCCACTTTAATTAGATTCTATTGGATTTTATTAAATCTTCCTTCAGCTTTCACTTCACAGCAGCATCCATCAGAGGATTATTTATCTTGCTGTCAAGAACTGGCAGCGTGTGGAATCCCACTGAGGAACAGTTGTGTCTATGAGATTATCAGCATTTAGAAGCGTTCAGATGCATGTGAAATGAGCATGCATGAGTCCAGGTGTAACGCATGACGGCGTGTTGGGCCACACAGGAAAAACAGGGCAAACTTTAGTCAAAAAACTCAGAAATTTTTAGATTAATCTCAGAAAGTTTCCAGAAAAGAAAAAGAAACTTTCTGTGTTTGAAAAGTCAGAAATTTGCTAGAAAACACCCTCAGAAATTTAGATTAATCTCAGAACATTTCTGGAAAACAAAAAAGAAAGCTCTGAGTTTGAAAAGCCGAAAAGTTTCCAAGAAATACCCAAAAGTTGAGATTAATCTCACATTTTCTGAAAAATTTAATAAAATTCTGTTTGGAAAGTAAACAATTTGCTACAAGGAACTAAGAAAATTTTAGATTAAACTCAAACATTTTAAAAAAACAAACAAAAAAACAAAAAAACAATTTGAGTTTGACAAGTCAAAGATTTTCCAGAAAAACTTCACTTTTCAAAACTTTTGAAATTTTTCTGAGTTCCTGAATCAAATGACATTTTAATGACCAGGCCTCTGCAACACATTCTGACATACCAATGAAATATTTCAGCCTTTTAATTCTGATTTTTTTTTTTAGAAAATATGCAAATATTTCGCAGGTTTCACTTGTGACGTTAACAGCGCAAGCTAAAGTCAAAATAATGAAAACTTTTTTTTTTTCAGTAAATATCGGAGGAAATTTCTCAGCCATGTCAGAAATGCTCCAAAATGCAGCCGACAAATTCAGAAATTAACATAAAAAGCAGCAACAACACAAAACAAACAACATTTGTTCCGCCGGTTTAGAAATGTCCTCTTAAAGTTTCTTCTGATTGTTACAACATAAAACATCAACTATCGGCTTTGGGGATGAGAAAAACTGCAAACATTCAATCAAACTCACCAGAAGTGACGGTCAGACGACTCCAAAGTTGGGAAAAACCTTTTCTGTCTTGGAGCTGAGCCTGTTTTCAAAATGGCCGCCGGTTCTTCTTCCTTTTCTTATGGCTGTTGGCAAGCAATGTTTTGATGCGCATTGCCGCCATCTACTGGAATGGAGTGGTGCATGTATGCCGGTTATTTTACGAAGAAGGTTTGTCCTCAAAATTTGAGTTTTCTGCACGAATAACAAATGCCTGTTTAAACAAGGCGACGCAAAAACCCTGAATTAATGTTTTAATTTTTTTTACAATGACTATTTTTGCACATTTATCTTGTCATTAGGCTGGAAACTGCTTTTTTTTTCAACATCCTCTAAAAATAATGACTCCATCCTCTTTTAGTAAAAGATTTTTCTTTCATTTAAAACCTAAAAGTAGAAATAAAATTGTGATTCATTAAAACAAATGACATCATTGTCTAAATATGGCTAACAAAAAATTATAAGTTGACTTTTTAAAAGATCATTTAACATTTGTGTCTGTAAACAAGTTTTATTTAGATAGACTGAAGGTGAAAAAGGTTATTTGCATTGTTAATGTTGGAAAGTTTTGTCCATTCTTCTTTGTAAAATCATACATAAGTCAGATTGGATGGAGGTCTAATGAGACACTAAGCTATGAAGAAAAATCAAGGTATTAAAACAACTAATTGTCTACATTGTTATGTGTTAATTTATATTTTTCCACAACCAGTTTGTGGAATGAATGAGTAGAAATGACCATATTAACTGTATTTCCCACAAATACAATTGAGGCAAATTCTAAAGTCATAAAATGAAACAGTTTGTGCTCTTTTCAGAAAAAACTCAAAAACATTTCTAAAGTGAAATAACAGTAACTTTTTTTTATTGATCGTCTGAATGCCTCTCAGCGCTACCATTTCTCAGCATTAAATAGGAAGCAGTTCCTCTGGGCTTTCCACCCCCTAATGTGGAGACTTCTGGGACCAGCAGGAAACTTACAGAGGAAAAACAAAAGCTGAGTCACTTGCTTTATTCCTTTGGGACTACTTAAAGTTATTTTCAGCTATAAATTTCCTCCAACTGCAGAAACCTACTGTTGAATTCCTGAGGGATTGAGGAAAGGTGTTTGATGCTATTTCAACTATATGATGGGCTTTTTCAGCAGAATTTCGTGTATGACTTGTCATAAATGACTGGAAGGGATGTGACTTAAATTTAAGAGCACTCAGAATGGGAATGTATTTCTTGATGAATACTTCAGATCAATAAATGGATTTTTACACTATGAATAAAAGGCGTTTACCAGCTTACAGTTGTCTCCTGATTATGCGTTTTGCCACATCTAAATGTTTCAGACAACCTGAATCACTTTAGTGACTTCCAGTTTACTAATAGGTTTCCAAACACACCATCAATCAGATTTAGGTCCAAATTTTGACCATTTTATTTACTTTTGCCATTTAGATGAAGATTTGTGCTTCGGATCGATGCCCTGCTGCATGACAGGAGGTGTAAATAATCCGAAATACATTTATTTATTTGCTTCCATCTTATTTTGGCGCTTTACGCCTTAATTTAGTATCAGATATGATTAACTTCCTGTTTGAGTTTGATGCTTTTATTTTGAAGGAGGAACGCCCGGCTTAACGGTTAGCGCAAAAAAAAAAAAAAAAAACTTAACGGAAGTACGGATTAAACGTGAAGAAAAGGCAACAGTGTATGATTATGATGTAAATAAGTACGTGTTTTACATATTATTTGTGACTAAAACTGTGTATTTGCTTATTTACACGCCAAAGCTGAAATTATTCAAACGTCAAGTCGGATGTTAGCTTTCGCTGTTCTTTTTTCATTTCCGCCATGAAAGAAAACCCCAACAGGAAGTCATAATTTCGAGTTTTAATGTCATAATTTCAAGAACAATTTAAGTAATAATTTCGACTTTCGAATTCACAATATCGACTTTTAAGTAATATTTATGAGATTCGAAGACAGTTTTGAGATAGTCTCATAGGCTTTGTCTCATAAAGACTTGGTATTTCGTAATTATGGCTTTGACAGACAAAATCATAACATATTTTTTCTCTTTTGCTCTCGAAAACTACTTTCTGTTGGGTTTTTATTTTGTCTTTCATGGCGGAAATGAGCTTCGGTGGTGTTTATGTCCCCAGTTTTTTTTTGTTTGTTTGTTTGTTTTTTTTGTGTGAAATTGATGCACGATGTTTCTACTGCTTCTAAAAACAGCCTAAGCACTTATAAAATTAATTATTTGTCAATAAGTTAATGTTTTTTTAGTGTCTGGAAAATGAGCCCTTTCAAAAACCTTCGAAATGTACCATTACCTAGTAACCCAAGTGAAGCCCAGCCAGTTACCTAGCAACACAAGCCTATCTCCAGCACGTTTGGTCAGCACTGTATGCACTGTACAATGGCTGCTGGAATAGACAAGCGTTTAGCTGTTGACTTACCATCCAGAAACCATTTGCTGGACTCTTGTTAGTTGTGCAGGAGGCTCCACTTCTGCTTCTCAAAGATGTATGGTTGGATAATTGCGTTTTTGACATTACAATGACAAAATAAAATAAAAATAAAAAACACACACACACACACACACACACACACACACACACACACAAACAGGAGAAATCTGTACATTTTCACACCAGTGTGTCTGGCTCAAGTTAGGCAGCCTTTACATGTTTGAGTCCAGCTTGTTTTCTTCAGCAGTCTCCAGATTTGACATTGACCGCTGCTCTTCTTGAAGCTTTAGCCCGCAGCGCAGTGCTGATAAACAGGATCTGCTGCTGAAAATGAACTGAATCCATCAACCCACTATTACCTGAGGTTAACTGCTGAAGCATTACCCACCAGGGTCCCTTTTCTCTTTTGATCAATTCTCTCCATACAGACCTCCACACAGCCCTCTGGGCAGAACGCCATCACCGCCCAGGACTTAGTCACCCTTTAACGCACACTCACGCCAACAGAGAGTAAAGAAATGAAATGTCAGACCTAAAGGACAAAACAAAACCAAACAGGAAGCAGTTACGGTTGCAAAACAGTCGCCTGAGCTTTTATTTTCCAGCGGTCAGAAGGTAGTTTATTTGGGTGTTGCTGTCCTGAATCTGTGTGTTTGTGTTCACCCGCCTCCCCTTTCAATAAGAGCTTGTCATAACGGAGCAGATAAAGTGCTGATACGGCTGCGGCCGACACCTCCGAGAGACGGATACAGATGGAGGGAGCGAGAAAGCTGCAGGAACTGGATGGATGAATAGACGGTTAGACGAATGGATGGACCAGAGTGTGTGTACATATACACAATTTGGCATGGCAACTTTAGATGAACCTATAATTTGTCAGAGAGCGAGTGGGTATGAAAGAAAGGGCAATATGGATGGGAAGTGGTGGATTTGCTGGCAGCAGTCTCTTAGTCAGCAGCGGCGCCACGAAACCTGATGAAAAATGCTGCTGTGACAGTGTGTCTGTGTGTGTGTGTGTGTGAGAGAGAGTGTGTGTTCATCAACAAACTGCCACAGATTGAATCCTGAACAGAGAGACAAGTCTGACACCTAGAGGGAGGTTTCAGTGATTCGTCCTCAAAACTGGATTTGCTAATCAAGTTTGTCCCGAGAAAATTAGAGCCAGTGGAAAAAAGAAAGCTGGTTCCCCCAAAGTGGCAATCAGAGTCAGAAAAATAAAAAAAGGCTAGTGTGAGGAAAAAGACAACAACAAAAAGCCATTGAATTCTGAGAAAGGTCAGAAATCTGAGAATAAAGGGTTTGGGTCTGAGAATCAACTCCAAAATTTAAAATTCAAGTCTGAATTCTAAGATTCAAGTTCAAATTCTGAGAAAAATGCATGAATTCTGAGATCCAAGTACAAAATCTAAGATTCAAGTCCAAAATTTAAAATTCAAGTCCAAATTTTGAGATTCAAGTCAGTACTCTGTTGTGTGTTTTTTCCCCAGTAACTCTTAATCTTCTTTCATATGTTATTTCTGGGAAAATAATTCTCAAATTTTGTAAAACCTGATTTTAATTCCCAAATATCTAATATCTCTGTAATTGCTTTCTTTAACATGTCCTGAAAAAGTTTTTTAATTTGTCACATTCTATACACTTCCATTTTTATTTGGGTTATACGTGGTAGATCGCCACAAAGCAGCAGATCGTTGGGATGTGGAAGAAAAAAGAAAACTTTGTAGAAACTCCTTTTACGTCTCTTATGGCCTCTACCAGACTCACATTCAGAGACAGAATTAAATTTTTGATTTGCAAGTTAGGCTCAGACACAAACTGGGAGCATCAATTTTAATAAAGCAAAAAAAAAAAAAGAAAAGGATCCATCTCTTTTGGAGTAAAGTGCAGCCACCAGCTCAGAGCTTGCACAGTTCTGGCAGCAGGAACCAGAAATGCATCTGTAAACACAAAAGAGACAAATTTCCCAGACTGAGTGGGAGCCCTGCCAGATGCAAAATTAGCTCAAACCAATTCCCACATCCAGATTTAATTAGTAAACTGTCAGATTTGATAGTAAACATTTAAAACTTCCCTTATTAACGTCTCTGCTGCCGTATGCAAATAAAATCCTCGTCCTGTTTCAAGCAGCTCTGACTCATCTGCAGCGAGTTAATCCCCCAAACAGCCGGAAATATATGTGAATATGAGCTTTAACGGGAGCTTTAACGCCACTCAGCGCGAGTCGTGTTTGAACTGAAACCGATGCCTGCGAGAAGGTCCCAAACATGTTCATTAAGATAATAAGAGCTGCTTAAACCAGCCTCACCAAAACCGCACTTCACAATGTCGCCAACAGTCAGCATAAAGACGGAAAACCACTGGAGGAGCTTGGAGATGATTAAGCTAAGATTTAATCATGATCAAACACAGGGTTCATGTTTTAATCAGCTACGATCAAAGAGGCTTTCTTAGCCACAAGAGAGCGGCGCATCAAACAGATCGAACGTTTCGGAGTGACGGAGTCACATTAAGGATGATCAAACAATCCTCACCACACAACCCAGTTAGTGTAAAATTAAAGACACACTGAGGACCGTCTCTGAAAACACTTTATTACAAACTTTTCAGCCTCACAGTTTAACACAGTTAATGCAAACATTGAACATAGACATGATGAAACTTAAACAAAAACACACAAATATGGCAGATCTGAACTTTGGCTGTTCACATATGGATTATTTTTTTGCTGCTTTACTGGCTGAGTTCTCTTCCTGCAGGGTTTTCAGGTCAAGATCGATGAAAACAATAACAGAAAACAACAAAACTCTTATCTATTTTTAAAGCTCGAGCTATTCTGGACTGGCTTCCTGTTTGTTTAAAGTTCAGAAAAACATTTATTTGCTTCTGTTAACACTCAAATAGGAAATATTTGGCTTCCAGAAATACATTTGAACTGAATAAATGCAACAGATTCATTTAGAAAATAAATTTTTTCAGGCAAATATGTTGAAAAAATCTACAGCAAATTAGGGCTGTTGCAGATAGAAGAAAGGAGGAAATTTCAGGTGAAAAACTCAGAACATTTGAGATTAGTGTCAGAAATCTTCTAGAAAAATGTAGAAATTTCTGACATTCTTAAGTCAAAAATTTTTGAGAAACTAATTTTGAAATTCAGAAATGTCCAAGTTCTTTTTCCAGAAAATTTCTAAGATTAATCTAAAATTTCTGAGTTTATTTCTAGAAAGATTTTGACTTCTTAGGCTCTATTTTTAAATAATGATAAAACATTTTCTGGCATTGGACTTTTCCAATACAGATTCTTTCTTGTTTTTCTAGATAATTTCTGAGATTAGTTTAAAATTTTTGAGTTTTTCTGGCAGATATTTCTACTTTTTTCTATCTACAATGACCCAAATGTAGAAAAAAAAGAAAGAAGGAAAAAAAAAACCAGATCTTCTTTCAAATTATTGCAAAATTGACAGGACAAGTATTATGATGCAAAACACAAAAACTTCTTTGAATATAATAAAATAATAATGCAATTTCTCATATTTTCCAGGTTCTGTTTGTAGTTCAGCATAAATGGTGACACTTATGGTATTTTCCTTTCACTGTCTGTTGCATGAATCAACAGCTGAGTTTTTGGGAACAAAAACAAACCAGACCAACTAATTTTGGGAACTTTAGATTTAGATCTCCACAAGTTTTAAACTTGAACTTTACATCATTTACGACTTTGCAATAATTTCTTTATTAATTGATAAAGTTTTAAAAGCACCTCCACTTTGTTCCATTTGCTTTGCATTCATGTAGTGTTTTATCACAAGCCGTTTTAAGTAAACAATGCTCCAGCATTACTTCTTTAAAAACCATATTTTATACTGTCACATATGCAATTTCATATCCAACTAATCCAGACTGAAAATTCTGCAGCATTCCAACTCAAATGCCAAATTTACTGCTGCAAAAGTTAAGAAAATGCAGTAATTTCTCAGTAACCAATTAATATCATGTCATGCCATGCAGACGCTCTGTCTGCACCAATGAAGATTCACTCACCTCAGCATTCTAAGCCCTCAAAGCAGCTGACATGGCAGAGAAGTTGGACTTATTGTCTTGGGATCTTGGGAGGACAATGACAATGAAATATGTTCCACTTTAATGTTTTTACCACTTATATCTTATAAAGTATGAAGCTATAAACTCCTGCAGCAGAAATCTGAACAAATCGTTATAACTGGAGAGTTTTGTTTTGCCTCAAAGGTAAAACCAGCCAACAAAGCAGTTCAGATTGTTTTGAGAAAAAACTGAATCCGATGTTTTATGAGGCATTCATGTAATTAACATTAATACAGGAAACATTTTTAAAAAATCAAGTTTGACTCTAGTTTAACAATAGCTCCCTGCTTTAGTAACATTTTTATAAATTTCATTCCAAATTTTCATGTTTTCTCTCCGTTTCCACCTGATAGAAAAAGTCCTACAACTCAAAACCAAGTATGAAAAATGAATCCTAACAAATGAAAAACTCAAACAGGCGTCTTTGGTGAGACTCATGTAACATTTGGCGAAAGTTGAACCTGACATTAATTTTGTAGCAACATCTCCACTGTGTAAACAAACATGGCTGAATTTCTGTCACTGTGGGAAAAGGCCTAAAAGTGGATGAGAAACCAGACTCAGTTTGAATAAAAACACAGTTTTGTTCTGTTTTTTAAATATAGAAAACTCTACTTTATCAAAGTGTCAGAGTAAATAAGGCTGACAAAAGTTAAATTAATACAGCTCTGGTCAGATATGCAGTCGTAGGCATGAATGTTGGATTTTTGAGTTACTTGAACAGCTTTATTTTCTAATCAGGGTGGAACAACAAGATAACCGATTGAAACGAACAAGAAAAATGACCTGAAACACAAGGAAACCAGTTTAAAACTGGATGAATTTGATGAACGTTACTTCTGGGAAACCTCGATCTAAATCAAAGCGTGTGAACGACACTCAAAACAACGGGAGTTTTCCCACGCTCGGACAGAATTTTATAAGCCGATTATAATTCAAATTTAACCAAATCAAGTGAAGAAAGCTTCAACCAAACCTGAGTTAGAGGAAATAAACCATAAATCTGGAGTTACTAAAAATCATTGTTTCTAATAGTTTTGTCGTTCCACCCTAAAAGGTTAAATGGTGACTGTGTGCAAACTTCTGAATGTTCAACAATACACAAAGTAAATCTGTCAGAGGTAAAGGTGCACACCACACTGCATTAGTAGGTCCACAAGTGGCTCCAAATGACGACTAAAAGGGTGCAAGCGTTTGCATAAAGAGCATAAGGAAGAATAGAAAATGGCCGCCGTTCTGAGTGAATTCAGACGATCTCTGTTGAACCCTTTCAGACCTCGTTAATCCGCCGTTAATGCAGGTTTATAAAAAGCATCTTTGAAAGCCTGGAAAACACGAGAAGAGAAAAACAAACCAGCTGCAGCCACGTTCTGATGCGACTCTTTTGTTCCGGCGCCAGAACAGCAGCTGGCCCGGCCCGTTCAACCGGCCAATCGGATCGCTTCGTTCAGAGGTGCGAACCCGCCACGTTGCACCGATCGTCTGCTTCGATGGACGCCGTCTCTGGATTAGAGTCGAGCAGCGAGCGTCTTCTGAGTCGGCAGCTTTCCTCCTACAAAATAAAATAAATCCGATGAGAATTTAAGCAATTCTGTTTAAATTCTGGATGAGAAATGAAAACTTTTCTGCTTGTTTCTCACCCAGAGTGTCTTCCAGGGAGTTCACCATCACCGTGTTGACCTTCAGAGTTCCCTGATCCGCTCCTCTGGAGGAGACAAACAGCAACGCCTTCGGTTATTCTCACCACGGCCCAAAACTCAAGACGCAAAGACTTTTAGATGAATGACGAGTGAAATGACTGATTTAAAGGTGAACTATTATTATTCCTTGGACACATTAGGAAAGTTGCACAAAACCTGACAAAACATGTTCATTACGTATTTTTCACAAAATCATTTTTAGATAACAAGGTTTTAATCTGCTTATTTTGAGTTCCTTCCAGATTGAGCTGCTGTAGGGCGCCGTCACTTTAATGCAAATGAGCTTCTGCTGGCCACGCCCCCAACTCATTATTAATGAATCATTACATCATTTGTTCCGTTTTCCTATTATCTCTTTTGAAGTGAAGTGTGGCTGTAATTTGGTTAAAAAGTCATAATTTTCAAGGTAGTGTGTTATTTCACACAAGACAAGTGAGCCAATATCTGATCCTTAAACAGTAATAACAAAAAATAAAATGAATAAGTATTAATAATTTTTACAAAAATAAAATAAATGAATAATAAATTATATTAAAATGCATAAATAATTTTGGTAAAAATAAATAAAATTAAGTAATGAAGTATAAAATAATAAAAATAAAATGAATGAATAATAATAAAAAGTATAAATGTAAATAAGAAAAAATAAATGAATAATAAAATGAAATGCGTATTATTTTGCACAATAATATATCCTTATCAATAGAAATAATACAAATAAAATGAATATTAATAATAAAATGAATAATTATAAATTATAATAAAAATTAAATAGAAAAACTATATAATTACAATAAAAAAATAAAATAAAATGAAACATTAAGTATAACATAATAAAAAAGTAAATACATACAAATAAACATTTAAAATAAAAATATATATAATTAATAAAAAAATAAGTAAATAAAAAAATAATAATATAAAATATAATAACATAAATATTAATTTAAATAATAATGATAAAATAATCCAATGTACAATACCAGTTTCCCAGTTTGTTCTTATTATCACAAGTCCTTTTAAAAACCTTTATTATAACTTATTTAACCAAGAACTGAGTAAACATGTAAACAAACCCTGGAATTGAAGCGTCGGGTCTTTAGTTTATCCAAAGGAAGAATAAAACCCAACTCACCCTCTGAGTTTCTGCACCGCTCCGAGTCTCAGTAAAGCTGCCAGAGCGTTTTTCTGGAGGTCCGACGACAAAACCTCGACATATTTTAACCCTCCTGGATGATGCAGACACACAAAAATAAATGAACATTTTTATGTCGCTAGAAATAATGTAAATAAAAACATCTTAAAAAACCTGTTAGGAGGTGTTTGATGAAGAACTTCCGGACAGCAGGAACAAACTGGTTCTCAGTCAGAGTCTCTGTCGCCTCCTCACAGAGGAACCTGCACACCATCTGGGAGAAAAATAAAAAATAAAATAAATAACAACCCGACTATTAAAACCGTTTTCACACATCAGCTCAAACTGTGCTGGTTTCCTCATGCAGCATCACTCAGCAGGACGCCGACCGTGCAACAAGCTTTTTCACTACTGGGAAAACTCCAGAGTGGAGGGAGAGCCGAGTGTGAAAGGACAGAACATGATGTGAAAGAAACCTCAGGAGGGACTGGAGACACACTTCCTGCCTCCAGTATGAACTGGTTCTACTGGTGGACGAAGCTCCATGCTACTGCAGGAGCAGAGACACTGAAAATAAAAATATTATTAAACTGAATGCTTGAAATTTTGATGTTTTAATGGATGGAAATGACTGGAGACTGATGTCGCATCAACAGTGCCCTCTAGTGGACGAAGAGGGAGGAAGCAAAAAAGAGGAAAGAAGGAATGAAAGACTGAAAGCAGAAAGGAATGGAAGGAAGAACAGGTATGAAGAAAGGCTGATGGGAAGAAAAAAAGGAAGAATAGTAACAAACAATAGTAAGGAGGGATAGAACGAAAGAAAGGATGGAACAGAATAAGGATAGGAAAGAAAGAAGGAAGAAAGGAACAAGAGAAAGAAAGAAAGAAAGAAAGAAAGAAAGAAAGAAAGAAAGAAAGGATAGAAAGGAATAAAAGAAGGATGGATAGGAGGAAAGCATTGAAAGGAAGGATTAGACCACATTTTGATGAATATTTGAAATAAAAAGAGAGAGAGATGGAATCACACCATAAATATTGATTTATGGGTCATCAAACGGTAATAATAACACCGGATCCCAGCTAAGCTCACCTGATATCCCTGCACAAACGGATCCAGGATGCTGGTGAGGAATGCCAGCGTCCGGTGGCCGCTGTCTGTGACCAGCACCTCCTGCTGGTGGATCTGGAGAACTGCGCTTTTCACCAGCAGGTAGCAAGCTTCTTCAAAGTCCTGGAAAACAGGCAGACATCAACGACGGCAGATATAAAAACATTTAAATCGTTCGCTCGGTTCCAGATCTCCTCACCTGAACTTCGGCTCCGGGACGAAGGATGAACTCGTTAGAAAACATGTTCCTCAAGAAGCTGAAGGTGTTGAAGATCTCCTCTGGAAAACAGAACAGAAATACAGAACAGGCTCCTACCATTTAATGAAAGAATAAAAAAAATAAATGAAAGAATAAAAAAAATAAATGGATTTATGCTAATAGCAAGTAGCTACTAGCCAGAAGTAGTACCAACTACTAGTAGCTAGTAGTACCAACTGCTAGTGGCTAGCAGCTAGATGCTACTAGTAGCTAGCAGCGGAAAAAGGCTGAGAGCAGAAGAAGAAGAGTCATCCTCACGTTTCCTGCTGCTGGTGACAGAGTGGACGGCGCAGGCCAGCAGCGCGGCCCGGATGAAGACATGCAGCACCTGGTTCCTGTAGGAGGCGCAGGAGAGCACCACCACTGCCTTGCTCAAGAGCTCTTCCTCCGGCGTCATCGCAGCCAGAGGAAACTCTGATCCACTTCCTGTTTCAGAAAAAAAACACTTCTGTTTGATTTCATGACTTTCCATCAGAGCTTTGAGCCTCAAGAGGTCTCCATGAAATAAAGTGAAACCTGAGTTCAGCTGGACTCTCCCCTCAGAGACCCTGACCAGGCTGCGATGGAGCGAGAGGCTGGAGGAAACGACTCTGGAGGGAGGAACGTGGTCTGGAGAGGAAGAGGAGCAGAAACAATCTCATTAAGCTGCATCAGCTTTACTACAAAACAACCAGGCAAACCGAAACCGAAAGAAAAAATGAAATTTTAGGAGCAAGTTGAAAAGAATATAGTCTCCTAAGAAAAAGAACTGCGTGTTATTAACATTTTAAAGCGGAAAAAATAATTAAAAGCAAAATGTTGTGCCTTGCTAAAGCATTCAAACCCCTTCCTTGGATTTCACTAAGATTTCATAAACCAACACAGACCAGTTCAGAATTATAAATTGAAAGTTAGATACCAAAGCTATACTGTTTCTGACAAAATAATTACTTTAAAAAATGTGTATTTGTACATTAGACATTGTAGATAGAAAAAAGGAGTGGATTTCTACAATAAACTCAAAAATGTTGAGACTAATTTACGAATTTTTCTAAAAAAAAAACTTTTTCTGAGTTTCAAAAGTTGAAAATGTTCCAAGTTTGAGGCTCAGAAATTTCTCCAAACTTCTAGCAAGTTTTCCACTACTCAAATTTTCGAGGAGCTAATAGATTAATCTCTAAATTTCTGAGGTTTTTGCCAGAAAGTTACTTTTCCCCTTCCTTTTTTAAAAGACAAAACATCTATAATACCCGTAAGCTGTTGTAAAAAACAGTTTAGATGTTACGATTAAAAATGTATTGGGTTCATTTTTTATTATTTTTACCTTTTTCTTATCTTCCCTCCAACTTTCTGGGGCCCCATTAGCCTGCCACGGTGGCCCCCTCGAGGCCCTCGACCCCCACTTTGAGAAACACTGCTCTGTAGAATCAATTTTTTCTGCACCTCCAGTAAAAATGTCTGGTATTTCTCTGACTGCTTGTTATTTTTAATCTTTTCTGTTGTACAGCATCTTTTATAAATACAATGTTTTATCATTATTGTTGTTATTGTTGCTGCCTCAGTAACTGGGCCGGTACCGTACCGGGCCAGTGAAGGAAGGCTCCAAACTGGCGGGACAGATCCCGGAGCCAAACGGCTTGTTCAGTCAGGTCTTCCACCAGAACTCCCAGTTTGTTCCCAGCAGCCTGGTTCTGGAGCAGCAGGGCGGCCAGAAGGACCCAGGGCTTCAGAACCATGTTCTCCTCCTGGGACCGGACCAGCCTGAAGGCCGAGTCGTTCACAAAGTCCTGGATTCCCTCTGAGGGCTTGCTGGGGATGTGCCTGAAGAAAAACACAGTCAGGTTTATCTGAAGGGGATCAATAACCAAAGATATTCTCAGTATTGATCAGTGATTATTACTGAATATAATGTCAGAAAATGGAGTTCCTTAAAGTTCAAAGATAAACTTTAAATAAAGCTTAAATGTAAAAATAAGAAATAAAAAAGAGGGAGGGATGGAAGGAACATAAGGAGAAAAGAAGAAAAGAAAGAAGGGAGGAAGGAAAGAAGCAAAAATGAAAGCAAGGAGGGAAGGAAAAAAGGAAGGAAGAAAGAAAATAAAGAATGAAGCAACAAAGGAAAGAAAAAAGGAAAGAAGCAAAGGAATAAGGAAAGCAAGAAGGAAGGAATGAAGGATAAAATGAAGAACAGAAAGTAAAATTAATGAAAGAAGATAGGAAGGAAAAACGAAAGGAATGAAGAAAGAATGAAAAGGAAGAAAGTCAAAATGTAGAAAAGAAGGAAGGATAAAAAGGGAGAAAAGAAGGTAAAATGACTGAACCAATGAATGAATGAATGAGTGAGTGAATGAATGCCGGTACCGCGGTGTCAGGTTGAACTGTGAGCGGTCCACTCTCCCCTCAGCCAGACTCCTGGCAGAAACCGGCTGGCCGAAGTAGACGTGGATGCTGCCGTAGTTTTCACTCAGGATCTTCCTGGCTTTGAACAAACCCTGCAGGAAGCAAACAGAGGAGAAGCGCACATTTAGATCCAGAAAAACCGGAAAAGAGTCCAGTCCAGGGAGACGTGTCATACAAACCTCACATTTTTATGTTCTTAGCTTCAATTTACTACTTCTAAAAACTAAAGCACTTTAAAAAAACATCTAGCAATGTTTTGGCAATAAGTTCATGTTTTTATGGTGTCTGGAAAATGAGCCGTTTCAAAAACTTTCTGAATAAGATTAGCAAACACACTTACCCAAAACTGTGTTCTGGATAATAATACATTAGTTTTTTATATGTATATTTTTTTCAAATGGTATTTATAGTTAGTCTTATATGGTGTTTTTTCTACACTGTACTTTTTGTTATGTCCACTTTCTGCTTAAATTTGTGGAACTGATGGACGTTTTTAAAGTCACATTCTACAGGCATTCTGCCGTTATCTAGCAACCTCAGCCAGCCAAGGCCCGTTACCTAGCAACCTCAGCCAGCCAAGGCCCGTTACCTAGCAACCTCATCCAGCCAAGGC
>NW_006800389.1:382259-392151 GCF_000485575.1 Poecilia formosa | reverse complement strand
CCAAGGCCCGTTACCTAGCAACCTCAGCCAGCCAAGGACCGTTACCTAGCAACCTCAGCCAGCCAAGGACCGTTACCTAGCAACCTCAGCCAGCCAAGGACCGTTACCTAGCAACCTCAGCCAGCCCAGGCCCGTTACCTAGCAACCCAAGCTGAGTTCCAGCACCTTTGGTCTGCCGTTTTTTAAAATTTCTGAATGTTTTTAATGGGATTTTACTTTTTTCTGACATCTCCCAAGAAAAACTTATGAATAAGAACTGACTATCTCATTATCTATGAATAGTTTTGTACAAAAAAATTTAATGAACGTGTTTTGTGTAGGCCAGAGACCCATCTTAACCTGTTCAAGGGAGTATAATGGGTCACTTTTAGAAGTAACTTTAAGTAGTGATCCAGAACTGATGAGGTCTGGTGTTCAGGACTCACAGACGTGGATTCCTTGGGCTTCGGGACGCCCAGCAGCTCTCTGGCGTAGAGCGCCTCCTCCAGGATCCGCTCGTAGCTGATGCTGACCGGCACCAGGCTGACGTCGAACACTTGCCCCTTCAGGAAGGGATCCATCACGATGTTCAGCAGACCTGGAACCCGACAAAACCGTCTCACCTGGACTCTTTACCACACACAGAAACTCAACCACGTTTCAAGGTAAGTTTTCAAACATTTCCAGCACCATGTTGGAGATAAATATAATACGAAACAGATTGTTTCAATTCACAATTATCTGATATAATTGACTACTGTTATTAATGATACCTTGTGATCTTATTTTACAACCTACAGCAAGGACAAAATAAACTAAAATATAACAAAATGTATGTTTTGAAATGTCTCTCTCACACACCTTATACACCTGACTGGTAGGAGAACAAAACAAATAATCACAGGATTTTAATAACTCTGTTCAACAAAGATTACAAAACAGACATAGCAGTTTATTAATCTCCTGCAGCATAATTTACCTAACTTTGGAGTCAGGGATTTGGCTGTTCTGCTTCTTGTGCCCTCCAGAAAAAACTCAACGGGTGCAAAGCCATTCTGGAATTAGAAAAACCGTTTAGAAAAAGCTTAAAATGGAGTAAATGTTTGCCAAAGGTCCCCTCAGTGTGTGTGCAGCCTTTTCACCTTCAGCATAGTCTTGACGTACTCGGAGAAAACAGCCCAGTAAAGTTTGTCGCCACCAAACGACCTCCGAATAAAGAAAGCTCCGGACATTCGCAGCATCTCCCCGACAATCTTCATTCCCATGAAGTCTGCAGAGAAACTCTAGGAAGTTGGAGCTGGACGATTCGGCTGAAAAACGAATCACGATACAAGCATTTTCTATCAGTCGATACTGACTCACCCATGCCAGCAGCAATGACTGGTAGGGCTAAATCATAGGTGTAGAGGATGTAGGACACGAGGAGGAAGTCCATGTAGCTGCGGTGACTCGGTAGAAGGACCACCGGGTGTTCCTGGATGGCCTGTTGCAGCTGAGAACGGATCAAAGTTAGTCATGTTTCCATCAGTCTGCGTCTCCCTGATGGGTCTACTCACTCTCTGGATGCCCTCCTCGTTTACACAGATGCTCCTGAACAGAGTTTTAAAGATTTTACTGAGCGTGAAAGCAAAGAAGCGGACCGTGGTAAGCTGCAAGCGGTGAGCCATCTCCTCCAAGATGGCCTCCGCCTCCAACTGGATCTCATCTGTGGCCGTGCCAGTCTCCTTGGAAACCTAAAAGAGAAATCACAAAAATTTGACAAAGGCATTGTTTGTCAGCTCTAAGACAATATCTGTCGCCATGACATCTTTTAGCTAGGAAACAGCAATGCCTCCATATTGAACGTCCACACACACATGAAATGTGGAGTAATGCTGTGATTTTGGACATTTTTGTTGCAATCCTGACTTCACCTGATTGATGACATAAAGCAGCTGGTCAGACTGCAGCACCATAGATTTGAGGTCGCTGATTGTGCAAGGAGTCAGTCCTTTATAGAGAGCAGGAGTGTAACACCTGAGGGCGTATCTCAGGTCGCTGGTCTTCCTCCTCTCCTCCAGGATGTCCTCAAAGTCATCTCTCTTCTTCAGCAGTGGATCTCTATGCTGCTAAAATAATGAAAAACTCAATTACTTGGCATGAAAATACCCAAAGATTTGCATTCCCTAAAATAAAAACACCATTTAGGTCCTACTAACTGAGCATGCTCAGCTGATAATATTAGGTTCGAAACGATTAATCATATTAATCATTATTGAAATAATTGTTAACCAAGTTAGTGATCGATTAATCATTAACTGGAATATATACTCAAAAAAGGCCATTTGCTGAACAAAATAGCATAGCACTAATTAATCTAAAACTGTATAAAACACATATAAATATTGCACTATTGCCCTGCAGCCTCTGTATGCAATCGCTTCATGGTGTGGGTGCATATCCGTTTAAACACTTAAAAATAAAATTTAAAAGATTATAATTTATAAAATTAGGAAAGTCCAAAATGCCAAATTAGGCCAAAATGAGAAGCAGCAATGTAAAGGTAAAAATGCAATAATTCACGCTGTTTGAATGAAATATCAGGTGTTCAGCAACAGAGGGCACAGCTAGCTCAACAAGCTGACAAACACAACATACGTACCGAATAAACCGCTTTGGACGCCATTTTGTGTTACAAACCAACCGGCTGCATTCGATGGAAATGTTTTCGGGTTGATATGTTGTTGTCTTGTCTTTCTGTGTAACACTGTTTGACACTAATAGCAGCTGCAGAGCTTCACATGGGCGTGAGCATAGTGGAAAATGACGTTTCAGGGGCATCTTTTCACTTCCGGACTTCTTCTCCTACGGTAGCTGGAAAGGACCACTCCGCTCCGCTACTGTGTTCCGCGTTGTGTGTTATCACGTGTGTTGTTATTCATAAAAACAAGTTAGCAACACATTTTTGTTGTTGTTTTCTTTTAACTTTCTTCAGTTCACCGTCTGAAAATGAGTTCAGAGTTAGATGAGGACCGTTTGTTTCTGGAGCGGGCTCTGGATTCACTTTATGACTTTGGTAAGCTGTATAAGCTAATGCTAGCTCTTTTAGCCGACTTAAGCTCTCCTGTTTGTTTTTATATAACACAAGAGTAACAAGAAGATCAGGAATGCTTCGTTTTTATCTCATTTTGTATTTTAACTTGACCAAACTAGCTGAAACCGACTGATGAAGTAATAACTTAATAATAATTTAATTTGTAAAGCGCTTTCATTCAAAGGGCTGAACAGACAAAATGAAACATTGCAGATTAAAAACAGGTAAAACAGGAAGTCAATAAAACTAGTACAGAGTGAACAAGTGGGTCTTTAATTGACTTTTCAGATCATTCACATACTTATTTATTATTTACCTTCATTACAAACTCATTGTTTTATTTATAAAAAAAAGGCTACATTTAATGTGGCATAAGAGTTACAAAGAACAGTGCTTAAACTTTCAATTTACAAATAAATCCCGTTATTAAATTATAAACCTCTTGTTAGTAGCATGTGTTCAACGTTTGTAATACTATAGACAGTATTTTTTAAAAAGACAGGCAATTTTTAAAAAGAAACTTAAACATTAATTGTAGATATTCATAGTCTTCCACTGCTTATTGTTGAGGGTTTTAGATGTTCCCGTTTTAGATTATGTCTGTTAGTTATTTCTCATGTGGAAATATTTTATTTTGTTTGTTTTGCTTCTTTTAATGTCATGCGAGTTGCATAATGAGACTTTTTCATGTTTACACCGTCCTGAATTGTGCTAATGTTGATTAATGTCCTAATAAAATAAATTAAATTACGTTTTCTGTAAATTAAGAAATAGTGCGTTAATATGTTCTGAGGCTTTAGTTAGATCTGTTTCATGTTCATTGCTTTGATTTTTGTTTCAGGATCAGAAACAAAAAATAAGGTCAAAACCCAAAAGAAGAAAAAACGAAAACGATGTGAAGAAGAAGAAGAAAAACTTGATGCAGTGAAGGAAACCTGCAGCAACGATGAAGACAGCAGAGATGCTGAGATTCAGCAACCAAACACCGAACTGAAAGGTTAAAATTCATAATTTACTACTAAAATGGCCTTAAATTTGTTTATCTTAAATTATGTTCTGAATGTATAGAGCTCTATTAGAGCCATAAAGTTTGTTTAAAAGAAAAAAAAACTGAAAAATTATTTTGAAACTGGAAAAAAAATAATTAAAAACCACTTTTCAGATTCAAGTTTTTTTTTTGTTTCAAAATAAATGTTCAGTTTAAATTTCTTTTTTCTTTTTAACAAAATTTATGGCCCCAATATATCTCCATATAATTGAGCCTCAGTTTGGTGTTAAATTTACACCACAGCTGTCTTCAAAAGGGCTAAAAATGAAACTTTAATTGATCAGAAGCCCTGTAGTTATCCTCACATTCCTGATTAGCGTCTGAAGGTTATTTTTCTGATTATCTTTTTATTCTAATTGATCAGAGTCAAATGTTAAGCTGCAGAACAAAGTGGAGGTTGTCACATTTCAGGATCCCAGGAAGAAAATCAAAACCAAACAGTTTCCAGTCTCAACCAGGATCCCAGTTAAATCACCGCAGGTTGGTCTAAATAACATGATACTTAAGCTTCATGTGATGTGGTTTGACTAAAACTATATATATTTTTAATGCTACAAACTTCTGACTCTAAATGTATTTCTTACAATGGAAACTTTGTTACTGAATGAACTCCATACAAACTCCTATTTCCCCTGTTTCCCTTGTCATCTCTTATTTCCATCACTTTTCTTCTTCTCTTGTCTTCATCGCCTTCGGGCGTCGCGCTCGTCACGCCAGGATTCTCGGCAAGCGGAGCAGAAACAAATCAACCAGGAAGAACAGCTCAGTTTGGAAAAGGTGACGTTATTTAATTTCACTGGGATCTCGACTGAGTTTATAGTTGGGGTGTGTTAGGATCATTCTAGACAGAAAAAAAAGAAGGGGGACTGAATTTCCACCAAAAAAAAAACAAGACATTTTGATATTGATTTCAAACATTTTCTAAAATAAAAAATAAAAAAAAGAACTTGGACATTCCTGAGTTTGTCAAAAATTAGCAAGAAAAACTCAGAAAATTTCTAGAAAAAAAAAACAAGAACATTTTTGAGTTCCAAAAACTGAAAATTTTCCAATAAATAAATTTGGAAATTTCTGCCTTTAAAAAATTGTAAGTTTGCTAGAAGAAATCTCAGAAATTGGAAGATAATCTCAGAAACTTTCTAGGAAAGCCAAGGAAAGTTCGGAGCTCCAAAAGTCGATAATTTGCCCGAAAAAAAACAACAAAAAAAAAAAACGCGGAAACTGTGAAATTCTCAGAAACTTTATAGAAAAAAAAGGAAATTTTTAAGTTAAAAATGTTCTAGAAAGAAACTTGTACAACGGCGTACTCAGACTATTGTAGATAGAAAAGAATACATTTAAGATTAATCTCAGAAATTTTCTAGAAAAATTTGAACATTTGACTTTTAAAACTCAGAAAATTTCCAAAAGTTTAAAATTTTTTACTTTTGAAATTCTGATATTTCCAAGTTTTTTTTCTCACACATATCAGAGATTCATCTAAAATGTTATGTTTTTTTTCTAGTAACTATTCAAGCTAAAAATTGTCCTTGTTTTTCAAAAATATTTCTGAGATTAAAATTTTCTGAGTCTTTGTAGGAAATTTACTCTTCATTTTTGTCTAAAATGGCCGTAACACAGTGTCATATTGATGTGTGGATTGCTGTATTTCACATTTATCATTTTAAACTGTGATGTCTTCCCTCTCAGGCTCGGCTGGATGTCCATCGGTTTGGAATAACGGGCTACAGGAAGGAGCAGCAGCGCGTTTTTGAGCAGGACAGAGCCATAATGCTGGGAGCCAGAGTAAGACGCTGGGAAAATGTTTTTTTGTCAGATAATCCAAAAAATCTGTCACACAAATATGACATAAGAAAATGCAAAAAAATCTATTAAAAATAAATAATTTATTTTACTATGAGGGGAAAAACTATTCAAACCAATCTGACCCCATGTGAAAAGCTTCATCATTAATTAACAGCTAAATTTAGCTTCACTCACCATTTCCAGGCACATTTAAATGGAGCCTGTCTGTCAGCAGGAAGTAGGCAAACAAACAGAGAAAATATGGAACATCTCAGAAATGTCAGTTTTTTCTAGAAAATTTCTGAGATTAATCTCAACATTTCTGAGGTTGAAAAGTTATAAATCTGCTTGGGGAAAAAAAAAAATCTAATTTTGAGATAACTGAAAAGACAAAAGTCTTTTACTTTTGAAACTCCAAAAATCTCAGAAATTTCTGAAGTTAATGTCAAAATTCGAGTATTTCAAGCAAATCTTCAAGTTTTCAAGCTCAGAAATTTCAAAGTTTCAATTAAAATATTTCTGAGATTAATCAAACATTTTTTGGCAAAATTTTATCCCTTTTTTTATGTACAGTGGCCTTAATGTGCGTAATATCTGAAACTTTCTAATGAGACAAAAAATCTGTAACGAGGCAAATACCATTTCACAATATTGCATATTACTAGCCAGCATCTCGAATCACAGCTTTAATTCCATCTAATTTTGTGAATGAAGCCTCCGAAGAAGGAGTACGTGAACTACAAGGTGCTGCAGGAACAAATCAAAGAGAAGAAGCAGAAACAAAACGAGGAGCTTCAGCCGGTAAGGCCCGCTAGAGGAATAATATTTCACAACAATCAAATTCTGCATGTTGTAACGTATCTACTTTGTAGGACAAGAAGAAAAAGAAGAAGAGTAATCAAAGGTGAGCGAGACCATTTAAATTAGGGGTGTCCAAAGTGTGGGGCGAGGGCCATATGTGGCTCCTGGACTGACTTTATCCGTCCTACAATTAAAAAATTACACAAGTTGACCTGCCATCACAGCTGGTTGATGCAAATGGAGGTAAAAATATTACAAACAAATTAAAATGTTCTTCTAATGAAAAATGTCTGATGCAAAAGAGTATTTATCTTCTTTTTTTAAACATACTTTTTTTACATTCTCTTTGGTTTTGTAGTAAATACAGAAACATCTATTGAGTGACTTTAACCCAATAGTACAAAAATCTGCTTTTAGTGACTATATTAAACATGGCTAAATACACAAAAATGTGACCCAAATCCTGTTTTTATAGCTGACTTCCTCACAAAAAATTAGCAAAATGAATGTCTTTCTTTTAATAATTCAAATGTACAAGATCCTTTTTAATTATTGGGGATATAATAATTTAAACAAGCATTCTAACAAAATGTCTGACTACTTTGTTTATTTTTATTATTGTGTGCTTAGTTTATTGCTGAACAGGAAACATCAGATTTTAAATTGTTTTAAAAATTATTGTTTTAACTTGACTTTAAAATTTTGGCCAATGTAACAAAAACTTTGGACACCCCTGCTTTGAATACTTTTCACAGGAGTTTCAAATGTTTTTATTGGACTGATGCAGACTGTTCAGTAGACGCTCAGTTGTCTTCTTGTGTATTTTTCCTCAGAGACAAAAAGAAACAACCAGCCTCTGGTTCTGGTTCTGGTTCTGGTCAGGTGGGTCAGTTCAAGAACGGCATGCTGATCCTCAGTTCGAAGGAGATCCAGAAAATCAAAGGCAAAAGGTGAAGGGAAAAGGTAAGAAGATGGTTTCAGGGTGTTTTTTGCATCTCAGTCATCCAGAACATGACAGTCTTAAAGGGGACATATTCTGCAGAATTAACATATTGGTACGTCTTTGTTTTACATTAGCGTTTCAACTGTTTCTAAAAACATCTATCTGGTCTTTGGCAATAAGTTCATGTTTTTTGGTGTCTGAAACGTTTTAATGAGACAAAAAAAATCTCATTACGCTCCATTTGGGAGATTTCGAAAACCTCCCGAATGTAGTGTCACAAATCAGCAGGCAGTGACCCTTCACCTAGTAACCCCAGCAGAACTCAGCTCGTAACCTAGCAACCCCAGGAAAGTTCTGCCTGTAACCTAGCAACCGAAGCTCAAAATATGCAGAACTGATCAGACTAAAATTTTTTTTTTTTTTGATTGTTTTTTTGCAAAAATGTAATGAACATGGTTTTGCCCATATACCCATTCTAACCCGTTCCAGGATGCATAATAAGTCACCTTCAAGTGAATAAGTAGAAGCTAACCAGACTTCTTTAATGCTAGGAACTTCCCTTTTTAGTGCAACTCACAGATCTTGAACTTTCAAGTCCGCTTAGAAACAAAATAAGTTGAAGGTAATGTTTTTTATGTTTAAATTTTCTGCTTTCAGGTGGGATTAATCCAAAGGAGCAAGACGGAAACGGCAGCAGACTGGAGGAAACAATCCTGATAAGACACTGACCTGTAGCAATAGCTGGAATGATTCAAGAGTCAGACATCTTGAGCAGGGAATCGTGGCTGGACGTAAACATGCCAACACAAAGAGACTTGGGCAGATTCATTTCAGACCCCACTTTATTTATTTCCCTTCTTATAAAGTACCCAAAAAAGGAGACAAAGCAGTTTCTTATATTTTTCATGTTTCAGTTTTAAAAATTATGGAGTTGAGTCTGTTTTCATCATTTACAAACAATGTAGTCGTACAAAACATTTACATTGGCAGCAGGGGACAACTGGAGGACAAAATTGAGGTAATAAAAAAGAAAAAGTCACATTTTCTTTGATGAATAAATATATATACACAACAGGAGACAGCAGAAGCAAAAGCAGTTTTTTCTAACACTCATGCCTGAATTTACAAAGCTCGTCTCCAGCCTCAACAGGCTTTTGATGTAAACACTTGATGTTAAAGGGACAAAGTGAAAGTTGATGATAATGAAAAAACACAGTTGGTCGGGTTGTTTGGGCTGGTTGAGGTCACAGTTACTTTTCTCAAAGCAGCTTCTTGGTTTGATTTTTGAATTTTAATATTGGGAGAATGAGAAACGAAGATTCATGACAAAACCTGGATGGATTAATATTAATGTTAATTACCATCGTTAATTAAAAAATCTGTTATCAACAGCATTATGACACGTTTGGTCACCTGGGGGACCAAACACACTGGAGTCCCCCAGGTGACCCAGGTTTGGTTTAAACATAAGTGTGATGGCATATTAGGGTCATTGCAAATAGAAAAAGAAAGTAAGCCCCCCCCCACCCAAAAAAATAAAAAATAAATTCTGAGATTGAAAATTCAAAACCTTTCAGAAAAACTCAGAAAGTATTGAGAATCCCCCTGACCCCCCACAAACTTTGAGATTAATCTCGGAAAATTTCAAGAAGAAACAGGGTCATTTCTGAGTTTCAAAGGCCAAAACTTTGTTAGAAAAAATTTTGAGAATTTCTGAGTAAAATCAAAACATTTCCGAGCTTTAAGTAAAAGATTTGCAAGAAAATTTTTTGAAATTTTGAGGTTAATTTTGAATTAATTTAAAAATAAATTCTGAGATTGAATTTCTAAAAAAAAAAAAATTCTGATATTTTTCGATTAATCTCAGAAAATTTCTAGAAAAAAACATGGAAAGTTCTGAGTTTGAATTGCTATAAAAATTCAGAAATGTTGAGATTAATCTCAAAGTTCCTAGAACAAAATGGAAATATAAGGTTTTTTGCTGGCAAATTTTGACTTTTCAAACTCACAAAATTTCTGAGTTTTTTTCTTGTAAATTTTCAATTCAGAAAAGTCCTTTTTTCCTATAAAATTTCAAATATTTTCAAATTTCAAGAAGAAACAGGGTCATTTCTGAGTTTCAAAGGCCAAAACTTTGTTAGAAAAAAATTTGAGAATTTCTAAGTAAAATCAAAACATTTCCGAGCTTTAAGTAAAAGATTTGCAAGAAATTTTTTTGAAATTTTGAGGTTAATCTCAAACATTTTCTAGAAAATGTTTGAGA
>NW_006800389.1:342937-382249 GCF_000485575.1 Poecilia formosa | reverse complement strand
TTGACTTTTCAAACTCACAAAATTTCTGAGTTTTTTTCTTGTAAATTTTCAATTCAGAAAAGTCCTTTTTTCCTATAAAATTTCAAATATTTTCAGATACTTTTTTCTATTTACAGTGGTCCTAATATGCCGTCAGACATAACTAATTTGATATCTCCACGTTTTAAATTCGGAAAGATACTGTCTTATTTTTCCAGCAACATGAGTTAAATCTAACAAAGAAGTGACATTCATAGGTGGGTATCAGGTAAAGGGACATGCTAAACAAGCACAAATACAAAACAACACTTAAACAGAAGAGTTTGCATGTGAATCAAATCCATTACTAGATTCTTGTTTTTTGTCACAACATTCTTTAGATGAAAAGAATATGTAGCTAAAGTATAATCTGAAATCATTGAAACGTAAGGAGTTAGAGCGCTATAAACAAAATCTGGCGCTCAGGAAAAAAGGTTTTCCTTCTTACACAATGGATGTAATGTTCCAGCTCAACTACTGGGCTGAAATCTATTTCTGGTTACAGTAAATTCAGCCACCAGGAAGGTTTTTGATCTGGAGTGGGAGGTGAAAGGAGGGTCAGAGCTGAGCAGCCAAGCTGATAAAAATAAAGCCCAGAGGTGGAAACTGGTAGGAGCAAATCAGGACACAAGTCGCCTTCGGCTGATGCTCACATATTTGACACTTGTCAAAACTCTTACATCCTGACCTCTTTGCCATGCTAAAAATGCTCAATTTGAAAGTTAAATACATATGTTTTAATGTCAACTCAAATGTAAATGAAAAAAATCACCAGATTACTTTTTATGTTGCAAAAATACTCCTTTTGTTTGTTGCCAAAAGCAACTGAATAACACAATGTTGCTCGGTGTTAACGACCTAGCGGCTACCGTTAGCAACCCTGCTGCCTACAGTGATGTTATGAGCTAAAAAAAATAGACTTAAGAGGAACAGAATGAGATAAATGTGAAATATTTAAGCAGACATTTTGGTTTAAAAATATATAATCAGTTTTGGACATTTTTCTGCTAGTAATGTTAGCAGCCTAATGCTAGCAACCGTTGTCTTTATATTTTAATATAAAGACAACAATGATGTGGTGCAACATCATTCATCAATGTTGCACCGCTGCCGTTGCTAGCAACCTACCATCTGACAAATGTACTGTGCATAGGGGAAAAAATATTAAGATTTTATATTTATTTTAATTTAAAAATATATTTTATTGTGTTATGTAGTAGTTTTTGAGCATTTTTAAGCTAGTTGATCATATTAGTGTTGTATTGACTGCCAAACACAATCTCTGCTAATGCAAATAACTACAATTAATCTATGGCAATCTTGGCAGATTTAGATTTAAAATTATTTTATTTCAAGTATTTTTCTGATAGAAAATGAGACAGAAAATGACTAATTGTGACAAGACTAGTTGTGGCTGCTTTGAGATGAAAAACATCGAGCACTAAAAGTCTAAACAATGGGACGTGTTTCAGAAATAATTAGTAATTACCCCATGTAAATATTAAAAAGGGATTTTAGACAACACCTTTAACAAAAGAAAATAAATATATCATCATATGTTTAATAAATTAGAAGGTCTAGATATCATTCTTCCACTGGCTTCTTCTATTTAAAAGATAAATATGTTTAGAAAATACAAAACATACTACATGACTTTTAATAAAAACATTACCTGATCGAATGCAGTAAAAATACCAGGTTTTTCCTCCGTTGTGCATTTGAGTTTGTTCACGCTGTGTAAAATAATACTGGCATTTGCCATATGAGCAGTATACTAGTTCATCATTAAATAACCATAAACCTCAAAGCATAATCTACATATCACATATCCCTGATTAAATGCTCAAATATTTTAAATTATGGAGGGAATTTTAACATATTTTTACAATTCAATGAGTCAATGTTTCAGCTGAACGTCTGAGGAGCTGCAGTTCCCAACATTGGCCAGCAGGGTGCGACCTGTTACAGCTCATAACAACATCACTCATTGCAGAGACAATAAAACATTATTTACAGAACATTTTCAGACAGTTTGCAAACTTGCTTGTCAATCCATGCTTAATATCACAAGTCACATATCAGTATCTACAGTTTGTCGATTTTCATCCACACATTAGTCCAGTTTTATATGGCAGGTCAGGCTATTCTCACTCATGTTCTTAGGGAAAAGAGAAAAAGCAAAGTAGATGTAATAAAACTCAATATTAAACACCTTCAGCTTTTAATAACAAACCTTTCCATCGATGTGTTGTGTTCTTAGACATTGGTAATTTCACGTATCCTACAGCCATCAGGTCACAGTGGTCTGGTTTAAGCTACTGTCCTCTCCAGGTAGCCGTATTTGGTCCCTAACGAAAAATGCAGCAGCAGACGTGGTTCAACCTGATGGACCGGTACGGAGGAGGATTAGGGCCACTGAAATAAAAATATTCTGATTTAAGCCTCAGAATTCTGACTTTAAACTGAAGTCTCCAGAGATTATAGTCAGAATTTTGAGATTAAAGTCAGAATTTTGAGAAAAAAAGACAGTTCTCAGAATAAAAATAAAAATTAAGAGAAAGAATGTTAGAATTAAGAGAAAAAAGCCAGAATTTTAAGAAAAAAACAAAACAGGATTCTGAGAAAAAAAAATTACATTCTGAGGAAAAAAATGTTCGAATTGAGATTAAAGTGAGAATTCAGAGAAAAAAGTCAGAATTTTCAGAAAAATACAAATTCTGAGAGAATGTTAGAATTCAGAGAAAAAAGTCAGAATTTTCAGAAAAATAAAAATTCTGAGAGAGAATGTTAGAATTCAAAGAAAAAACAGAATTCTGAGAAAAAAGATACAATTCAGAGAAAAAAGTAAAAATTCTGATTTAAAAAAAAAGGGTCAGATTTCAGAGGGGGAAAAAAATCAGAATTTTAATTAAAAAATTAAAATTCTGAAAGTCAGAATTGTGAAAAAAAGTCAAACTTTCAGTTTCCCTAATCATCTTCCGTAGAGTTGGATTTCACTGTGACACGTTAAAGATGCTTCAGAGTTTGAGTTTCTTCAGAGACGAAGAGATGAGCGGAGAATGAAATTATTTTGAGAAACTTCTACCATTTAGTGGTTTTTGGCTTTTATAAAATTAACTCAGTTTCGTTTCATATTTATGACAGAGTATTAGGCCCACACCACGCTAAGAAAATAAAAAAAATATATAAAATTGTTAAATTATAAATTCTTTTTGTCAATCAAACTTATATAATGTTTTTGGTCAACCTTTACTGGCTTTCAACTTCCAGCTAAGAAAATCCGATATAATCATTCACACAGGGCTGTTGAGGCTGGAGGTGTGGGAAAGGTTTGAAGTTAAAGTTGAGCGTTTTCCATTTTATGATTACTGATGTAAACTTTGATACTATTCTCCAAGATATTTTCTGCACAGTGAGAATGTCTTCTAGCTGTTTGGCTTTACTATTCAAGGGTAGATCCTCATGTTATAAAAGTCGGTACTGGATGGAGCAAAAATGAAAACATGAATTATGTACAATAACTCCAATCGACTGTGTAAGAATGTCCATTATCAATCAGATTTGTTCCTTTGTTATGACATGATGTGTAGTGTCTGAGACGAAACAGCACCTCGAGGAGGATGGGAAGAACCCAACCTGATGTTTCAGGAAAACATAGAGGTGAGTCTGAATGTGACATCAGAGGTTTGTATCCAGGGCACACAGGAAGGAGGAATGAGCTCCTACTGTTTGATATTCTTTGGCACCTCCAGGCCGGTCAGTAAGGTCACCTGAAGGGAAGAAAACAAATAAAAACACTCAGCAAGCGGACGGCTACACATACATCTTTCAGGTTTCACTGTAAGGGCTTTGCTGGATTCACATTTTGCAAGTTTTTGTTCTTCCATTTTGGTTTCAACTGCTTCTAAAAATGGTTAAAGCGTTTAAAAAGCGACACATATGTTTTTAGGCAATAAGTTAATGTTCTTTTTGGTGTCTGGAAAACCAGCTATTTCACAAATCAGCAGGCTCTGCCCGTTACTTAGCAACCCCAATGTAATTCTGCCTGTAACCTAGCAACCCCAGGGGAATTCTGCCTGTAACCTAGCAACCCCAATGGAATTCCGCCTGTAAACTAGCAACTAAAGCTGAGCTCTAGAGCAATTTGTCAGCTTTGCTTTTGTAAATCTGGGAAATGAGTCAAAATTCTGGCTACTTTAATGTGAATAAACAAATTTTTATTTTTATTTGGATGTCATTGTCTTTCTTTAGTATAAGTCAGTGGTACACAGTTAGCATAAGAAAGGAAAAATCAAACAATCCTTTATCTGCATCCCCAGCTTCATAAATTCTAAAACGCTGGAAGTAATATTTTTAAGCAACCCAGTCAGAGACCTGACTGGAATCTCATAAAAAAATATTTGGAGGGAGTCAGTGAGCACACTTAACTGGTAACCTAGTCTTTTTGGTTTGGAAATGTTTAGCACACCTAGCTTTCCCCAAATAAATTTTTCTGGATAAATTGTAAAGCTCTAATTTACTTGGCTGTTTTGTAATTTTTAGCTGAATAAAGTTCAACATTTGTGTTGAAGTTTTGGTTATCGACATAAGAATATTCAAGTAGTGAGACGTTTATATTCATTCTGTTTTTATGATTTGAATATATCCTGTTTACTCAGTAGTTTGGGCTATTAAATCAAGTTCTAGTTCCCAGAGTCTGAAGACAGTTTCAGAGCCTGATCTCATTGCAAATGAGCATCAGTCCTTTAAAAGAGTACTGATCCAGATGATCCAGATGATGTCAGTAACTCCTCAGAAAATGTTCCAGGCACCAAAGCAATAAAACACACCGACCTGAACGTTTCTGTTAAGGCTGACAGCAGGAACAAAAACGCCGTCCAGGTTCTCGAAGGCTGTTGGTCCGTGCTGCTCCTTGTTTATGAAGAAGGTCAGGGTGCGTTTGGTCAGGTCCAGCAGGATGCCCACAGTGGAGCCCTTCGTGATGCCGCCCTCCGCTCTGCCAGCACAAACACAGAGAAGATAGCAGGTCACTTTGAAACGAGGTGGAACAGTGAAGAAGTGAGCATTTCTAGTTCTTCAACTGCGCTATTCCGCTCAAATCTCGCTGCTTCACAGCACAGTGTCAGCTAGCATCGAACCGGCGCATTAGGTAGGTCGTGGCCAAACGATTGGATGTGGTTGAAAGGGGTGGTATTTTGTAAAATCAACTTTTTTGAGTTTTACATCATGTTATAAAGTTATTTCCTCATAAAAACACACCTGGATTGTTGCTTTGATTCTTTTGCACATGTTTGAGAAATCCTGTAATCTCCATGGTAACCATTCAGCAGTGTAAAACGCCTGGGTGGACCTAGTCCCGCCTTCGAGGACTAAGGTCCTCCTTGGTTCTGCAGCTTTCAAGCTGCTGAGCCTCACAAAGATTATTTTTTGGCAATACGTAAAATTTTTTTGTAGTCTGGAAAACGAGCAATTTCAAAACCCTCCCGATTGTTGAGTCACACTTGGCCTTTACCTAGCAACTCCAGCCAAGCCCAGCCCCGTTACCTAGCAACCCAAAAGAAGCTCCAGCACATGTGGTCGGTGAGTTTTATTGCAGTATGCGCTGCACAATGGCTGTTGGAAAAGTGTTTTATTGCTAAGAAACAACCTGCTGCATTTTTGTTGGTTTTGGAGGAGCCTACACTAATGTTTTTCAAAGATAACCAAATGGCCCAACCTTCCTAAAAACAATGCTACTGTGCTTCTCTACTTGTGGTGACGATGAACTCCTACCTGTTGGTGTGGGAGTTGTTATGCATGAACCAGGACCGGTTGTTGTCCACATACATGGCCCAGGCCTTGTCGTCCTTCCCCAGCATCATTTCTTTCATGGTGTTGATCCTCGCCACGCCGAAGGCAGGGTCCGGGTGGTTGTCATAGCGATCAATGGTGACTTCCCAATAGTGAGTTCCCTGAAATGTGTGGAAGAATTGTGTGGAAACTTTCATTTGTTTTCCACTACGGATGTGAGCAAAGCTCCGTCGATATTGTGCTAATGTCAAAATTGTGGTGTTTCCATTAGATAAGAAACACAAATAAAAAAGTTTGTTCACTTGGTGTTTTTAAATAACATTTTACTCCAATTACTTCCTGTTGTCATCTTCTTAGTCATTTCTGTCAGTAGTAACATCTGGTTGTTGATCACATGACATGTGTGATGCGAGTGTTTTTATTGCAGTTTTGCGAATTAACCAATTTCAATATAGCTAAAAAAAAAACACCTCAACGTAGCGCCAAAACTTTTAATGAAAAAGCAAGAGTTTTTTGAATTTCCATGTTTTTATTAAGCAAATTTATTTTCGAAATGTCAAATTTCACAATTATATGTTCAATGGAAACACAGCTACTGTAATATAATCATCTGGACAGAGAAAATGTTAAATTTAAAACCACCCTTACCTTTGAGAACGCAGCCGTCCCCAGAACCACGCGGTCGTCGTAGCTGCTACACGTAGCCGTCTGATTCTCATTAGACAGAACAATGTCACGATGAGCCGAGGTGGGGTCAAAGGTGAACCAAGCCACTGTAAGGACAACAATAAACTTACCCAAGTTAAATATGTGTGTAAATAAAAATAAATATGTGACTAATTAGCATTTGCTTTCGTGCTTTCTATGAGATTCTTGGCAAATTTCATAAAAAACGAGCTGACTCATCGCTAAGCTGGAGATATTTGTAAGTTCAGTTAAATCTTTAATACAATCATCAATTTAGTGCAATAAATACATTATGTAAAGCAGGGAAGTCAAAGTCAAAGTCATTTTCACCAAATCAACATCATGAATATTGTTGAAGGGTCAGCTGTACCAGATTTGACAATATTCAGTTAAAGAACTGCATTGATTTGACTGATATAAAAATACTTAAGCACACAACTTCCACTGGAGTCTAAAGGGCCGCATTAAAGCCTATGACGGGCCAGATTTGGCCCCCGGGCCTTGAGTTTGACACATAATATAAAGGATCCGATGTATTGTTATCATCGATGATGGCATTAAATTGACCATAGAAAAGCATACAAAGTAAAAGAGAGTTGTCTTAACAAAAACAGGATGCAATATTTGTTGTTAAATTGTTGTATAGAGAAAAAAAATATTAAATTGGAGAAAGAATTTGTTGGACTTTCGACAAAGGAAACCATATAATCATGATTGTTGAACTGTGAAAAAGTAAGATGTACCTGTGTATAAATTTAGTATAATTGTGCATCTGTTTGCAGCAATCTGTTGGGATAATCTTAGATCATAATATCATCTGCATAGAGTATAATCTGACTTCTACTCTACTGCTGCCTCAACCTTACTGGATGTCAAGTTATAGTTTGTGAAATCACATTTACTGTCATACAAAAGAGCAAGTATTAATAAATTATCTTCAAAAACCTATTGAAAAAGAAATGACACAAGTGTGAGTGTAAATGTTGAGTTGGGGGGGCGTGGCCAGCAGAAACTTATTTGGATTTAAAGTGACAGACGCCCTAAATTAGTTCATTCTGAAAATTCAAAAATCCTATTATCTAAGAATGATTTTGTGTAAAAAATGTAAGGAGTATGTTTTGTATAAGCCACATATCAATCCTAACCATTAAGGAAACTGGTTAGGTCACAATGATGGCAAATAAAAAGTCTGTTCACACTTAAGTCATGAATTATCTTTTTATGCTGGATAGAAATTATTTTTTAAAATTTCTTAGAGAAATAATAATCTTTCTTATTTTTGACTTTCATTTTACGTCTCCTTCACTATTCTTTTTGTACATCATGTTTTTATAAACAGAAAATTCACACAAACAAAAGCCAAACTGTACGTGCAGACATGATTTATTTACCGTCAGAAGTCTTGAGCACCACCGTCTTGCTGTACGGTCCGACTCCGACGGCGTTGTAGGCTTTCACCCTGGCGTTGTAGGCGCTGTTGAAGTGCAGGCCGTCCACCGTGCAGACCGTCTCCTTCCCCACATACACCTCCTGAGGTCCAACATGTCTCAGCATCATTACTAATGCCGTTTACATGGAGCCAAGCACAGCTTATGCTCTGTGCATAATACATGAGCAAAGAGGTCGAGAAATGTTTGTTTACCCATGCCGTAATTAATCACTTTTCTTATTCTAGAGCAGAGCAGCTTTTTCATTATAAATAACAAGAGCTACAACAGAAAGTTTGACACCAATAGCTGTATTTTGGTTAGATTTATTGCTCTTTATCAATAATCTGGACAAAATGATCAGCTATAAGAAATTTTCTGCATGTTTGGGGAGAGGTACGTTAAGTTGTCACTGCTAATTTTATTTCTAATTACCATGATGCTGGAAAAAACACAAATACTCCACTGTTTTCATGCACTAATAATCAACATTTCAACTCTATGTACCTTTCTCAGCTTCCATGTTACACTCGTTATGCTTCACTACACACTACAGACTGTCATCCGCCTGCTTCCTACTCATTTAAATCACAATATCATCTGCATAAAGTATAATCTAAGGATTCAAAATCTGTTTAAACTTTTTGTTTTTCCAATAGTTTTGTAGAAAAGTGAAATATGTCCTAGTCTTTCATTTTAGATTATGGAAGAGGATTAGAGCCACTGGAGAAAACAAACCTAACAAATACCTGAAATAAGTCACAGAATTAGAACTTTAATCTCCAAATTCTGACTTTGGTCAGATTAAATTCAGAATTGTTGTTTTAAACTCATAATACTGATTTTAGCATCAGAAATGTCAGAATTCTGACTTTAATCAGCCATAAAATAAAACATGTTTCTCCAGAAAGTTCACATCTCTGCCATTGAAGCTTGTTGCTCGTCTGCATTAATTAATTTATTTTTATGCAGTGGCCTGTATTTTCCTCCATGCTGCTTTGTACCAGGCATGTGTAATAACTAACCCTGTATTGCCCTCCATTCCCATCGTCCAGCTCCAGGATGTAGCCCTCAATGGGGCAACTAGCAGGCGCAGTTACCCTCCAGGCCAGGGTGGCGCTGTTGTTCCTGGTGCAGCATTTCTCCAGCTGTAGTAGAGGCGCCACTGGCACCGCGGGTCCTAAATCCACTGGGGAACGAGATACGTGGATGCAATATTAATCTAGACATAAAGCGATGGTGATGCAGAAAGCAAGGAGCAAGGAAAGGGGGATGGGCGGTCCGAGGATAAAAGCTGGATGAGGAAAAACGGAGGACGCTGGTTGGTGTTTTAACAAGCTGAGGGAAGAAAACAGGAGCTTTAAAGAGAACCTAGAGGGAGCACAAAAACGCCTCAGAGGGGCAAAGAAATCCAGGTTCATTTGGAGGACAACAGCTGGAAATCACTGGAGACTTTAACTAGGACATTTAACACTCTGAAGGGAAGCGGTGGAAGTGGTGAACGGGTTAGACTGATACAAGCTCTGACTTCAGGGGCACAAATCACTGGATCCAGGTGGTAAATCTGCATGAAATTAGGATTATATTGGCTGAATTTATATCTGACAACACAGGATTAGGGCCATCATAGATAGAAAAATAAAAGTCAGTTGTTTTTAGATTAATCCTAAACAAGGAAATTTCTGAGCTTGAAAAGTTAAAAATTTGCAAGAAAAACTCAGAAATTTTGAGATTAATCTCATAAACTTTCTAAAAATATATATCTGAGTTTGAAAAGTAAAAACATTTGGCAGAAAAAAATCTAAATATTTCAAATTAATCTGAAAAATTCTCTGTACAAAATAACAGGTAAATATCTCAGTTTGAAAAGTCAAAAATTCACTAAAAGTTATTTGGAAACTTTGATTAGTCTTAGAAATTTTTAACATTCAAAATTCAATAGTTGAAAATTTTCAACTTGTTTTTTTTTTATAGAAAATTTCACAAATTTTTGCAAAAATTTACTTTTTTTTGTTTTCTATCTACAACGTCCCTATTATTCCGTCATATTTTCTGGCATTTGAATACGTTCATAAAAGCAGAATTAAATTATATTTAGTCAGAAGTATATCAGTCTAACCGCGGTGCTGTGAGGAAACTGGTGCTGAACAGGAGAAAAAAAAACAAAATGCAGATTTGAGTCATAACTCAGTTTTTATGAGTATTCTGGGATATTTACCCAAAAACAGTTGTGAAGACACAAGGGAAAGGCAGCAGTCATGACAGAACAGGAATCACCAGAGGATTTTAATTCAGAATATTCATTTTCTATCTTATTTTTTTCCATTCGCAGCAGAATGTTCTCCTTCCATTCACTCTATTCTTTCCTCCAAGCTCAAAATTTATTTTATAAAAGACTCCAACTGAGCTTCAGTCTGGATTTCAGCACCATGGCTGAATAAAAGGTCTTATATAACCCTGAATATGTGTGACTAAATATAAACCAGTGACTGTTTAAAACAAAGAAGTTAATCTTTTTACTATTTAATCTAGTTATTAAAGAGCCAAAACAGTAAAAATATTTATAATTTTCTAAATGTGAAGCGTTTTGTAGGCCAATCCAACTCAACCTAAAAACAAGCAAATAAAGTAGCCCAATTATTTTTATTTCTATTAAAATTATACATTTATAGAAATGGATATTTATTGTAGATCAAAAACTTGAAAGGGATTTTAACAACCGTTTATTATGGTTTAAAATAGAAATGAAGAAAAAAAACGGCAGAGTGAATTTCTGCCAAAAAACTCAAGAAATTAGTAATTAGTGTCAGAAATTTTCTAGAAAGAAATTTAGAAATTTTTGAGTTTTAAAAGCCAAAAAATTTCAAACTTAAAATGTTTCATTTTTTTAAACAGACATTTCCAACAAGCTTTTTGCCAAAAATAGAAAAAACAACTTTTTATTTCATATATTTAGACTGATACTTGTTATTATTATTTATTTTATTATTAATGGAGGCTTGAAATGAAATTTTGCTCAAACTGAACATTTTAAATGTACAATTGAATAACAAAGTCTGCATGTCTAAATGTGCTCCTTTTTTGGTCACTTTCTGTCAAAACGATTCCTATATTTATCCAGGTTTAAGAAAGAATAATAGCCGATTTCAGTAAAAGCCTCTGGATAAACGTAGTGTCATCGTTTGTTAAATAAAGGTATTAAAAGGTGAATACTTTGTAAGAAACTTATGTTGGTAGTTAAGGTAAAACGGCAAAAATATGTATAAACTCTTGATATAAATAAATGTTTTATTGCTGTAAAGCTTGAATAAATTTCTGCAGAGGTGATATAAAAACATTAACCATGCAGAGAGACGCTGCTGGACAAAAGGAGAAGTGAGTTTCCAGCTGACATGACGGTGAGGGCTGCAGAGGAATGAGGCAGGAATGACAAAATACATTAAAAATGGAAACAAAGGTTCACTGAGGGTTTGTTTTTTTTCTGAAATACCTCCGGGGCTCTCGGCCTCCATCTCAGCCTCACCACTGTCTGCTGCTGCCTGCATTAGTTTCAAAAGCGGTTTCTCCTGCACATCTGGAAACAGGACGTTGGTTTGGGGAGTTTCACACAACAGGAGAGCAGAGAGTGAAACCAGAGGAAAATTCAACATGAGTTCAACAAGCGACGGAGCCGAGGCTGCGGGGAAATCATAATAAAACGGTTATAAATGTCTTTATTTTGAGTCTATGATGGAGTTTTAGGGCCATACTGACAATAAATAAAAAATAAAATTAGGAGGATAAAGTCAAAACAATAAGAACAAAGTTACTGAGAGGGTAATACTTCATCTAAAGTTCTTGTAATGCTTTGACGAGAGTAAAGTCAAAGCATTAGAAAAACTAAAATAAGTTTAAAGTCAAAATATTATGAGAATAAAGTCAAAATATTATGAGAATTAAGTCACAGTCTGACTTTCAAAAGTCAAACATGTTTGACGTTTCAAACTCAGAAATTTTCATTTTGTTTTAAAAAAATTCTTAGATTAATCTCAAAAGTTCTGAACTTTTTTGCCAGAAATTTGCACCTTTTTGTTTCCATCTATGAGGCCCAAACACACCATCACACCTAACTAATGAATGGAGATTATTTAGTGGATTCTGTTGTTACATGTCAGACATAGTAAAATATCATGAAAGTCTAATTTTAATATTTATTTTTTTGTTCTCGTAAGGTCAATTCTTTTTTAAAATAATGTTGACATTTGCAAAGTGCGCTCTTCTCTTTCGAGTTCTTCTTCAGGCTTCAGCAAAGTAAAAACCAGAAAAATCAGCAGAATTTTCCCACATCAAACATTGAATCATTTTTATGATAATCGCGGAGAAAGACTCCCACACTCTGTCGTAGCTTTGAATGTCAAAGACTGAAACGCCAAATAAAATCTGATCGGCCATCTTTTAACCCTGCAGCTTTGTTCTGGGTGATCAGTGAGATGCGAATGTGGGGAAATGAGGCGGCGAGTTTCGTGTCACCAGCCTGGAAGAACAAAGGCGGCTTGATCAAAGCTGCAGCTCAGATTACACAAACTCTGCTAAAGTGCAGCTCCACTTGAAGAACCTGCAGATTTATGAGTCTAATTATATTTTCATAGCACTTAAAGTAACGTAACAGTGTTTGAATTAATGCATGTCATTGAGTTTTTATTTTCTTCAGCATTAAGTGCCTCATAACACAGAGAGCTAGACGTTTTAACTCAACTGTAATAGTAGAAACAAATAAAAAATAACTGATGGCACAGTGAAGCTGTGCAGAAAACAGAACATGAAAATAGATACAACTGAGTGAATCATTTGACGTTATTTCAGTTTCAAAATATATGTTTTCAGGCTGAAATCTGGTTTTCTTTCCAGTTTAACACTTTTCAGCTGAAACTCTGTTTTTCTGCTTCAAAGCATTTTTTTCATTTAAATTTTATTATTTCAGTTATTTGTTTTTCAATTTCAAAATAACTTTTCAGTTTCAAAATTTTTTTTCAGTGTCGATTTTTGTCAGTTTCACATCTTTTTTTTCACATTTTCAAATTTTGCTTCGTTTAATATTTTCCAGTTTCAACCATTTCTTTTTTCAGTTTCAAAATATTTTCTTCAGGTTCAAATTTTCATATTCAACCACAACAGGGTTTTTTTTTTCAGCTTCAAAACTTTTTTCAGTTTAAATATTTTTATTCCAATTTGTTTTTGAGTTTCAAAGTAACTTTTCAGTTTCAAATCCTTTTTATTTTCTGTTTTTTTCTTCTTTAGATCAAACTTCTTGGCCCTTCTGTAGCTCCATAGCAGAGTGTTTGCTGGTCAGGTGTGCTCACCTTTGCCCTGGCAGAAGTCCAGCTGCAGGATGGTCTGCATCAGCGAGTCGGTGTTCAGGCTGAGGTCAAAGTCGGGGCCGACCTTTGGCTCCAGGGCCCCTTTCACCCACTGGTCCTGGGACGACGTCACCCGCTTGATCAGGGCGTCTGAGATCTGAGCAGCCAAATCAAAACGCAGCCCGACGTTTGAAAAACAGACGCTGAATAATTTGTAACAAACACTCTGCTGCCTTCAAAACGACAGAAACTGGAGCAAAATGTTTGATCATTTACTGCTGCAGGAGATGAAAAATAGACGAATGCATCACATTAGAACGTGGGTTTAAAACATTTACCCTGCAGCTGTTTTTGTTTTGCTACATTTTCTGTGAGCTTGGTCCAAACTGCAGAGCGGTTTATTCCTCACAGCCTCAGTGAAGACTTTAGACATCACTATTGATACCAAGAACCTGATCAATATGTTATAAAATATCCAGGATAAACGGAGAGGATGGGATGCTTGTGTGGCCGTTTCTAAGTCATTTAAACTCAAAAGCAGATCATGTTTTGTATCCATTTCATATTTAACTGCAGTAGATTTAAAACTAGACACAATTAAACACTAATCAGTGTAATTTCATTGTTTTATTTTGGGTATTTGTCCTTCCCTACCTGCAGGAAGCCACTGGGGTCGTTCTCCTTCAGGACCTCCAGGCAGTACTCCATCATGCCGGTGGTCTGCCTCAGCTTCATGGTGCAGTGGGTGATCTGGTCTCGCACCACCTGCCAAACATCAAACTCATCAGGATTCAAATCCGTTTGCTTTCAAAGGCAACGTTTATATTGCCAGTCAAAAGTTTCAAGATGGAGGCGTGACCTTTAGTGCAACACTGGAGGTCAAATCTCCAGGTCACTTTCCATCCGGGTAGGGAGAGAAATGCCTCTGCGTCTCAGGTGTTTGAGTTTTTAGAGGTCACTAGTTCTGTTTGTGCTTTTTCACCTCAATTCTTCTGTTTTCAAATCACAAATTAGTTACGGCTGCATCTGCAGAGAACCGTTAAGCTACAGCTGACTGAACCTGTTCTCAGGCGTCGTGTTGGTAAACAAAAGCCTGGGATGAAGAAAGGAACCTGGCATGAAGTGGGCGTCATATCGAAGAGATAAATCTGACTTTAATCACAGAATTATGATTTTTTTTCCCCCCTCAAAATTAAAATATCAATCTTCTAAGTTTAAAGTCAAATTTTGAGAAAAAAAAATTAGAATTCAGTCAAAGATTTCAGAAAAAAAGTCAAAATTTTGAGACAAAATCTGAATTCTGAGAAAAAAAAATCCAAAATTTTGAGATTGAATTCTAATTCTGAGAAAAGTCAGAATGTTCAGACTGAAGTACTAATTATGAGGGGGAAAAGTCCAAATTCTGGAGGGGAAAAAAGAAAAGAAAAAAAAATTGAGAATAAATCCGAATTCCACAGAAAAGGTCAGAATTGTTACTTTAAAGTACAAATACTGAGGAAAAAGTCTGCATTCTGAGAAAAAAAAATACAAATTTTGAGATTAAACTCAGAATTCTATGAAAACAAGTCAGAATATTTTGGTTCAAGTCAGAATTTATTTTTTTAGTGGTCCTAATCAGCCAGTTAGAAGCATGAGAGCAAAAAGAGCAAATCGCCGCCAGCAGGTCTTTAACTATCCCACCAAAACACAGCAGAACAGCAGAAGAGACGCCTCTGTGCTCTGGGTTGAGCTGAAGATCAGACAGAAAACATCTTGTGACTCTCAGATAATTAAACCAGCGAGCGCCTGGACGAGTCTGAGTTAATTAGACGGAGTCTTTGTGATTAGTCGCCTCGTTTGTTTGAGGATTAACGACATCCAAGTTAATTATTCACCTGTCAACAACTGTCTGGGATGAAATATGAAGAGCATAAAGAGTTACAATAAACACCTGATACTCTGAGCATCTGGCTTTTTAAAACGTGAATGGCTTGATAGTTTTCTTGTTGCTCTTTGGTCTTGCCATATTATTTCAGTTTTCTCTGTCCATTGTTGTAGCAAAGGCATTGCCATATTAGTTTATTCCTGTCTTTTATTTGTGTACTTTTGAGTGGATAGATTAGATTATTTCCACAGTTTTTTCAATTATTCCTAAAATTCCTACAAGTCATTTAAAAATGACCTGTTTTAATTTTCTGCTATAACAAATTTTATAAAAACCAGAGTCTGATTGTCTTTAATCGTCCTCAAAATCACATGTAAGTAAACTTTTGAAGGATTACAACTCAAACTGAACAGTCTGTGTAAATATTAAGTTAAACCAATCAAAGGACATTTTGAACCATATTGTACGGCATTTTAAGCCAAAGACCTTTCATTATTTCATTCACCATCTAGATAATTTCAACAATATCCTTCTGCTTCATCTCACCTGATTTTGATGAATGGGTCATTATGAGGTTCCTGCAGAATTAATTAAACTGACTGCATGAAGAGCGCCGGAGCAGCTAAAGGCACCGAGGCGGAAAAACTCTGCTCTAAATACAGAAGCAAACATTATTTTACTATTAAAAGCAGATGTAATCGATCTTTGTCAAACAACATTATGTACAATTTTATAGAAACTTTTCTAAACTTTTATAGTCTGGCTTTAAAAATCTGTGTTTTTTAATTGATTAGGCAGATTTTGCTAAAAGACTTGTGTTCACAATCTGACATTTTAAATAACAAATGGACCTGAAATGTGGAGCATTTCATATAAATAAATGAATAAACTGATGGAGATAATTACATGGAGGAACATGGAAAACATGGAAATGGTTTCCTATGAAAGACAAAACAAAAATAAGCTGCTTTTATGGAATACATAAATCACAAAAAGAGTTTACAAAAACATGAAAACCAATGAAAGCACATTAGGACGTATTGGGGCCAAATTAGACAAAAAACAAAAAAAGTGCATTTTCGCAAAAAAAATCTCGTAGATGTTCTAGAAAAATAACATTCTGAGCTTGAAAAGTTGAAAATTTGAAATTTTGGGGGGAAAAAAACTTGGAAATTTCTCAGAAAAAAAATTGAATTCAGTCAAAAATGTCAGAATTCTGAGAAAACAATGAATTCTACAAAAAAAAAATTTCTGAGAAAAAAAATTCTAAGCAAAAAAAATTGTATTCTGAGGGGAAAAAATCTAAAATCTGCAAAAAAATCTGAATTTTGAGAAAAATGTCAGAATTCTGAGGAAAATGTCTGAATTCTGAATAAAAAAAAATCTAAATTCTGGTAAAAAGAAAATCTGAATTCTCATTTTAAAGTCAGAATTATGAGATGAAATTCAGAATTTGGAGAAAAAAAGCCACAAATTTTCTAATGAAAAAGGAAACATCTTCAAATATGCCAAAGATGTTACTAGGAGATGGAACCCTGCTAGTGAGCGTTAGCTTGAAACCATTTTTTTGAATAATTAAATGCAATTTAAATTCATAGTTTTTGAATTTTCTAGGCTTTCGTGAAGTTATTATAAACTCTTGTAGATCAGAATAAAGTCCATAAATTACGTTGTGTAATGCAACATCTTGAAACATTTTGAAACATGAACCTCTACAGCTCCCTCACATTCTTTCACTGTCGCACACTGAGAGTCTGCGTGGGTCGGTGGGTCTCACCTTCAGTTTGTACTCCTTCTCCTTGGTGACTTTGGTGAGCAGCTTGGCTTTCTGTCTCGTCAGCGCCTCGATCAGAGAGTCACACTGAGCCACAAGGCAGGCTTCAAACTCCACTCCGTTCTCCTGGAGCAAACAAACATCATGCTAGTAGCGCTTAGCTCAGTGCGATTTATTTTCCTTTGAGACGTTTCTCAGTGATCGGATGTGAAAATAGGATCTGTTGGTGTAAATGTGTTTACCCACCAGCTCAGAGATGCTTTTTGTTTGTCATTAAAATGTAAATTTATCGTCTCGGCTGCACAAACATGAACACAGGGCGGTGATTATTCCAGCGTTGATAAAAATATAATTACTTCTTCTAGTTTGGAGGCTGCACTCTGGTCTGAACCATCCCCCACTTCTCAATATGCAGCACAGGAAGAAAGGATATCTTCTGTCGGCTGCAGATCTGAGTTTGAGCTGCAACAGTTAAACATTTCCTGACAGCCAGAAGCTTTTTCTCCGGGTCGGAGCAGCAAGCAGCTGGATTACAGGGACATGTGACCACAGAGATCGATTTATTTTGTTGGATTCTTATGTGGAACCCCAAAACAAAACAGCATGGACTTACGACAGAGTATTAGCCAGCAAAAAACTAAAAAAAGATGAAATTACAAAACTTATGCTATAAAATTATGAGAATAAAGTCGTATTATTATGAGAAAAAGCAGCTGCATGCTTTGTCCTGCTACTGAAAATGATCTGATGCTGTGTTTATGTCGACTTTATTCTGGATTTTATTCTGGTAATATTACAACTTTATTCTGGTAATATTACAAGAATTTTCTTCAGAATAAACCCAATTAATCCACTTTTGGGTCCTTTCTTTAGCGCATAAATACATAATTTTATTTAAAAAAAACAAACTGAACATCAGAATCCATTCGAATACGAGACGACGTCTGAAACCGTATATTTTTTTTTCGTTTGGAGCGGCTCCCTCGGCACTGAGCTCAGATCTTTAAGAGGATCGTCTCTTTATTTCACCCTCTTTCAGGCCATGCAAACAAAACTTTTATTTTTTAATTTAAATTCAATCCTCCCTGTTTTATTTTAAGACTCTTAATTCCTGCACATGCTGTTGGAGGAAATGTGTGTGCGTGAGCGGCAGATGCTGCGAGTGGAGATCAGCTGCAGAGTAAAACAGTCTGCAGGGAAACACACACACTCTGCATGTATCGTTTGTTGTCTGGTTCGTTGATCTACTGGATTTATTTCCCTTCTACTGATCTAAAAAAGACCAAATGTTACTTTACGGCTGATTTATTTTGGCCTTATGCTTCATTACAAGCAGGTGTTTCAGAGAAAATATACTTAAATGAATATGTAAAAAGTGATGATTTTGGATTTTGTTGCAGGAAAAATGCAAAGAAAAGAAACACAATCTGCTATTTAGGAAAAAAGTTAACAAAAAGGAGTATTTTCTTTCGGGTTCAAAACGAAAATCTGAATTTTATCTTTTCTGCTTCTGTGTTTCCTTGTGAGAGTTTGACAAAAAAGTTTTTTTTTTAAAGTCGCCTGCTGGGAGTTCAATCAGCAGAAATTTCCTTCATGGTTTTGTTCTGAAGATGGCGTCGACTCACCTCCAAAGCTAACATTTATCACCTTTATGCTTCATCGTTTGATGGAATAAATGCAAAACTATCAGACAGAAATCTAATTTATAGAAGTTAACTGACGTCGATCATTCTGAAGAGGACAAGGGCCACTGAAAAAACCCCTTTTATTCCAGAGTTCTGACTTTTTTCACAAATTTACAAATTTCCTTTGAAAGAAAATCAGAATTTCAACTTTAAACTTTAATCAAACTTTAAAGTGATTTAATATATAAAAGATTTTACTGAGAGAAAAAAGTGAAACCTCTGAGATTAAATCTAAAATTCTGAGACTAAAGTAAATTTGTAATTCTCAGGAAAAGCACATCATTCTAAACTCAGAAATTTGTGACAAAAACATGGATATTTCTGAGTTTGAAAAGTTGAAAATGATCGACTTTTTAAACACGACTAACACGATTTTTTATTTTAAAAAAGAGTTTATTAGAAATAGCCATGTGGCCATTAAGCTAACCTATTTTTGAAATGTCGAATTGCAGTTTTATTGTTAGTGGAAACACAGCTACTGACAGGTTTACCTCCCTGCAGATTGTATGTTCAGGTGACGTTTGTGGGCGTCCTTCAGCTCACCTGTATCTGCTGCAGCATGTTCTTGAGCTGAACCAGGAACTCTTTGGCCTCTTTTGCTTTGTCAGAGACGCCGTTCAGAGCCTGGGAGAGCTGGCACTGCACACAAACACCGAGGGGTTTCACATCAGGCCACACGTCTCCAAACGTCCAAAAAAGACATTTTGCTTTTCATTAAAACTGAAAAAAAAATTCTTATAGACAATATTTCAATATAGTATTTGAATACATAAAAAAACACACAGGCTCTTACACTGTTGCTGTATGAAATAACAAGAATATATTTTCGAAAACTGCTTGGCGCTTGCTGTTTTCAGTAAAGCTGTTAATAAAAGAAAAATTATTTGTTTAATACCAAAAAAAAGAGAACATTTTAGTTGTTTTTAAAAATCCCTCCCTATGCTTATAGGGCCAAACAAAATCCTCCAGAGGGCCACAAATGGCCCCCAGGCCACACTTTGGACATCCCTCCATTAGGCTGCAGTTCATATCTCTGACTGTTTTCGTTTTTAATCAATTTGCCTTACTTTACATGACAGAGTATTAGGACCACGTTAAGCACATAAAAAACAAAATTACGAAATAAAGTCATAATATTAGGAGAATAAAGTTAAAATACTACGAGAATAAAGACAATATTTTGAGAATTAATTCACAAAATTGAATAAAGTTGCAGTATTACAGGTAATATTACAATTTTATTCTCGTATTATTTCGTCTTTATTCTTGTAACTTTATATTTTTATTTTTTTGCTCGTAGTAGGGCCCTAATACGCAGTCGCAGCTATACATGTATAAAATCTATAAATTTAAAATTAAATATGCATTAAAACACACTTTTATTAAAGAAATTAACTATTTCCAAACAAGCCTGCTATGAACATTGAGAATGAAAAAAGTAAAATAAATAAATCAGTTATATTATCTTAGTGTGTGTGTGGATTTAAGGTTTCCATCCCTCTGAGTAAAACTGTGCAACCAGTTCAACCAGTGATGCTTCTGTGCTGGTTATGTAACCAGACCCAGTTCTCCTGATCTCCTGATCCTCGCCTGAAGCAAAGTCCCTGGGAATTTCTTCCACATGCCAAAAAAATAATAATAAAAGACTCTTCATTGTCTCTATAATATGGATTAAATTTAAAATCTCCATCAGATCATCATCTGCAGAGATTAGAGGCTGAAAAATCCATGAAAACACAATTTGTCATGTTTGCAAATTCACATTTAATGCAAATAATACTCTTCTGTAGTAATCAATAGAAAGATACCAAACCTCACCCATATACTACATTTAGGATTATTAATTTCAAATACTCTTAATGGGATTTAGAGAAGAAAAATATGCTAATCCTCAATAAACTGGCTTTAAATAAACAAATCCTTATATGTTCTTAAATAACACGCAAACCAAATACATCCTGATTCTAAAATGCTGTTGTGAAATCAAACAAATTACAGATCTGTGATGTAAATAAAGATTAAGCTAATATTGGAATCTGAGCAGAAGCACTGAAGCTGTCAATGAACAAACAGCTAATGCAGTTCAGCATATCTGGGTCCTGCAGCAGCTGGATGAAATATTGATGCTCTGCTGCAGAAATACAGGTTAACGAACGCAGCTCAACCTACAGCTTCCATGCCTCAAACAAAATTTAATTAAGTTTAATAAACATGCATATCATACAAAACTTGATGTATTTTGCAAGGATTTCATAAGATAAATCAACACAAAGTGACCCGTCACAGTGACTGTATTACTGTTACAAATATGCAAAAACATGTTGATATTCTGCAAATGTAAAACGAAAAACATAATTTCATAATTACTGTTTCCGTTAAATAAGAAACACAATTAAAATCACATGCGAACAAGTTTGTTCATGTCATAAATCATTAAAAAACACGCAACGCCATCATCATCCAACTACTTCCTGTCGTCTTCTTCATCATTTCTGCCAGTAGTAACATCCTGCTGTCCATCACGTGACTCGTGAGATGCGATAAAAGTTTCGTTGTTGTGGTTTTGTGAAATACACTAATATTGATAGAGACAAAAACCACGTCATTCTACCACAAAAACTTTTAATCGGAAAAAATGAGGTTTTTTTGGAATTGGCGTGATTCCATTAAGCAAATTTATTTTTGTAATTCCAATTTGCATAATTTTATGGTCAATGGAAACGCAGCTTGGGTTTGGATCAATATCTGCATAAGAACTCTACAATAAAAAAAAAAAAACATGGAAATCTGTGAGTTTGAGAAATCAAAAATCTGCTAGAAAAACTGAAATTTTTAGATTAATCTCAGAAATGTTCTGCAAAAAATTGGAAATTGAACGTTTTCCACTTTTAGAAGTTTTTCCAGAAAATTTCTGAGATACATTTATTTTAAATCTACAATTATAGAAAAATCTGCACATAAAAATCATAGCTATTTTTAGGCTAGATAAGGTAAACTTAAGTGTAAGTCAGAAATCCTACAGCACCTGAACGCCACATCCAAAGCTGCTGACGAAACACACGCTCTATGAATGGATTGATTTTACTGGAAGGGCAAACTGATTGCCATTTGTCACTGTGACACTTCAAAAATCTATATTAATACAAGTGAAATTACATTTTATGAGCGTCAGATAAAATATTTATTGCTGAGCTGACTTTTTGTTAGAAGATATAAAAAATCTGATTAAACTAAATGTTTTCTGGTTGATTCTTGGAAACACACAACTGTATGCCTAAATCTGGCACATCTAAAAACACTCCACCCTTACTGTAAACTTGTAGATTATTGCAATAATCAATTAACTGATGGATATTTTCTGTCCTTTGCTTTCCACAGTTTTTGCTTGGAGCACAACATCAGTGTCTGGAAACTGTAAAAACAGATCAAATTGTCTAATTATTACAAATGGAATTTATTATTAGGTTTTTTTAAAGTGTCTTTCGTTGTGCACATATTCATCCATCACTGGTAAATAGGAGGAGACAGGACAAAGAAGACTCACACTGTTACACACATGATGAATTTGCTGCTCTGAGGACACTCCCACCTGTTTCCCTTTTTCTGGATGCTGTTCTCATGAATGAGCTCAGACACAAAGACCCAGAAGGAAACAGAAACAGGGAAGACCCATTTCATCACGTTAAGTCGTAAATACGGTAACAATTTAATGGAGCAATGTGCAAATGATGTGAATTAATCACTCTTTCCTTCTCTATTTGTATTAAACTCATCCAAACTGATTTTTTGTAACAACTACTGACCCTGAATCATATAACTAATTATTTGTTAATAAATAGCTGGTTTTTGTACATTTATTTTTATTTTATATATATTTTTTGTTTTCATATGCATACTTTAAAGGCTGTGTAGTTTCATAAATTTAAATGCTGTTATAAGGTCTAAGTTGCCATTTTGTTTACATTCTCCTAGCTAGGTATGCTAGCTCGGTCCAGCTAGAACAGTATAAGTAAAGTTCAGTCGTTTTAATTTGAACCAGAGAACGTTGAAATAGAAAGCAATGAATAAATAAATAACAAAGGAAAAATGATAGTCGGGAGAACCAAACAATGGAAGAGGAGAGATTTGGCCAAAATAAGGTGATATTTGTGCGGATGCTAACTGGAAATGCTAACTGGAAAGGAGAGAATATAGAGCTCTAAATTTTAACTCAAACTGTTATTAAGATTAAAACATTTTCTCATATGTATCAGAATGCAGCTATAAAGCATTAAAAATGCTTCATTGTCACTTTTTATCTTTCAGATTGTTTTGATTTCGCGTTAGCTCCTGCTAACAGTGTTAGCTGCTGCTATAATATGAGTTATAACATTTAATTTCTCACTAGGATCAATAAGGTATTTTTGAATTTGAATTATGCAGTTTTACCTGAGTAATGATTCTAACTTCTTCATGTTTCAGTTTTTGCTATTGATTATTGATTAAACATTCAGCAGCCTTCATTCTGATCTGAGCCAGTGCTGTAAAACTCATTCATTCAGACCTGCGCTTGCTTTCATCTGAAATTAAATCTGCCCCTTCTCCGTAATCCCTGTCCTCATCTGCACAGCATCCGCTCCATCCCGCTCTGACAGCCAGACACTCCCACAGTGAGCTCATCCCGGTCCAGTTTCCTCCGGAGGAGTGACATGTGGACCTGGTGGGACTCCTCACCCAGAGGCCATCTGGACTGCCGAGTTGCTAACAAGCAGATGATGGATGTACCATCGTCTCCTCCTTCCCTATTTGTTCTCTGCTTCTGTATTTATTTAACTGCAGCTTTTCTCGTCAGGTCAAAGTTCTGTGTCAGCTCCCTCGTTCATTCACTGCTCTGCCATGTTTTATTCATTCATTGATTTTCTTCACCCGCCACGTCTTTGGCAGGGGGATGTGGAGCTGGAAACTGTCCCAGCATGCATTGAGAAAAGACAGAAACGGTGGCAGATTTACTCAGATCTTTGTTTGTTTCCACCATAAAGCTAGCTACAGAAAGGATAAGAATAAAAACAATAGAGCTGAGGAAGAATGCATGATGGTGCATTAAGGCCATTGTAGACAGAAAAAAATGAGTACAAATGTGCAAAACACTCAGAAAGTTTGAGAAATTTTCTATAAAAAAAAGGACATTTCTGAGTTTGAAAAGTCAAAAATTTGCTTGAAAAAAAAAAACTAGCAAAACATAAGAAATCACAAAAAGATATTTTGTATTTCTGATTTTCAGAAATTTTTGAGAAAAAAAATTTCTGGGTCAAAAGTCAAAAATTGTCTAGAAAAAAAACTTATAAATCTCTAAATTCTTTTCTAGAAAATTTCAGAGATTAAGCTTAAAATTTCTAAGTTTAAAAAAGCGAAAATTTGCTAAAACAAAAACATACATTTTTTGATTAATCTCTGAAAAAGCATAGACAGAACAGGAAAAAAGTTGCTAGAAAACACTCAGAAATTTTTAGATTAACCTCAGAAATCTAAAAAAAAAAGAAGAAACTTGTAGAATTCTGAGTTTGAAAAGTAGAAAATGTTAAACTTTTGAAACTCAGAAATTTCCTTGTGTTAAAAGAATCTTATGATCCGGGATATAGACGTTTGATAATATGTAATGCTTTGATTTTGTTTCTCTACCAAAAGCTCTTGGAACCTTGTTAGAGTGAATCACGAAATCTTTGAATTATCAGAAGATTTTAAATTAAAACCAGTTGGGCTATGTAAGAAAATGAAAACAATTGAAAAAATTGTAACCAATTGGTCTTTCTAAAGGATAAAAATAGTAAAATAATAGCCAACCAGACTCTAAATCACTACTAAATCATTGAGAAACCTGTGATGTGCGCAGAAAGGACCAGGACTCAATGAAATGGAGAAATTGGTCAGAGATCCGCCTCACTGCATGCTGCAGCCTTGTGCGATGTCTTCCTGTCCAAAACATCAACAGCAGGAGTAACAAGCGCTGTGAACTCCTCTAAAAGACAATATTTGTGCAATCAATAAAACAAAAAAGCTCCAGCAAAACGTTCCACTTGTTCTGAACCCGGGAAGCTCACTGGATTATTGATTTCAGAAACTCATTCTGGAGTGTCGAGGCGAGAGATGAGTGCAGCAGGGATTTTACACAGTTTGGTTTTAAACCCGGTGAACTGACCCATTTCATAACACTAAATACAGCCGCCATGTAACCTATGAACACAACAATGCAACAATCAATCCTCCATATATTACATTTCTATGTCTTCTGGTATCCTGGGAATATCCAGCTATCCACAACTCTTTTCAGAATCTGCTGTTGCCTTACTCATTTCTTCATTCATTTTTCTCCTGGATGTCAGAAAAACGTTACATTTCCGGTCTAAAATTCCGCTTTGGTTGCTAGGTAACAGGCTGGGCACTGCTTTGGTTGCTAGGTAACGGTGCATTACTGGTTGATTTTCACCTGGTAGTAATTTGGAGATTTTTAAAATGGCTCATTTTCCAGACACCAAAAAACATTAACTTATTGACAAAAAACAACTGAGTGGGTGTTTTTAAGTGCTTGGGTTTTTGTTTATTTGTTTATTTATTATAATACCAATTAGTTTTCACCGAAGTGGTTAATAATCTTCCCAGAGTCCAACTGATAAAACACAAAGATATTCATACAACACATAAGAGCATTTCCACATAAACATAAAATAATTGTTTACATTTTACAAATTACACACACAAACCTAAATTTAAAAATTATGACTAAAAAAAAGTTGCTCTTTTAAAAGCAAATGTGCTTTTTTAAAATCTCATATTTTAAGGTGATTTATTCCATTCCTGAATTGTAGAAACAAGTTTGACTTAGCACAGTCCAATAACAGTAACGGGTTTAAAATAACGCTGAACTACGCTCTCTCTCAGTGAGAAAAGTCCCTGAACACCAGATGAAGGCAGAAGCTGGCCTTGGTCCCAATGTGTCAGCCTCGAGCAGACTCTGGTGAAAGTGTGCAGCAATGTTCAAATGCGACACGCTTCCCCCTCCAGATAAAAGGCTGTGACCCAGAGAACAAATATGGAACAAAAAGGAAACAAAAGATGGAAATATAATCAAAATCAAACATCTAGAATACCAGGAAAACATAAGAAATTGATTTTATCTCTGCAGAGAAAAATAACACTTTCAGAAATCCAATTTATTCCAGGCTTTGTTTCTTTTGTCTTCCTCCCCTTGACCTTTTTTCATCCTCTGACAGTATAATGTCATTTTCCTTTTTCACTGCTGTCAGCAGCCTTCAGCCCCGCTCTCAAAGACAAGTGCTATTATCTTATTATGCTGTTATGTGAATAATGCACAGCCATTTGTTCAGGCCGTGACATTCAGAGAGGCCAGAAGGAAACATGGCTGTGCTGGTTCTGCAGCTCCCCCTGTTTAAAACTGAAACATTTCCAACCAGGTCCAGAACCTCAGTCTGTTTCATTGTAACACAATCACAGTTTAGAGCCGTTGTAGAGGAAAAAAGGAGTAAATTTCACCAAAAAATATCTGAAACTTCACTTATTAAAACACAGAAATTTCCATGTTTTTCCATATAATTTCTGAGCTTTTTTATAGCAAATTTTCAACTTTTTAAACTCTGAATTTTCCTTGTTTGTTCTACAAAATTGCTGAGATTAAGTGAAAGATTTTGGGGTTTGTTTTTATTTTTTATCAAATTTTTAAATTATTAAACTCAGAAACATCCTTTCTGAGTTTTCTTTTCTCTAGAATATTTTTTAGATTAATCTCAAATTTTCCGAATTTTTTTTTGTTGCTAATTTTTTACTTTTTAACTCAGAAATTTCCTTGTTTTTCTACAGATTTTTTTTTTAGATTAATCTAAAAATTTCAGACTTTTTTGTAGCAAATTTGTGATTTTTTTAAACTCAGAAAATTTGGAGTTTTTTTGTGGAAATTTACTCCTCTGTTTTTTTCTGTCTCCAATTCCCTAATACGCCATAATAATTACTCAAATCAGGATACCATCTTCAGATATCCTTTTTGTAGAGCAAATCTGCACTTTATATGTCCAAAATAATGTTTAACTAAAAAATAACTTCAAAAGGTACATGTTAAATTTTCTTTGCTGACAGTTTAATTCTGTATTGCTAATATTTGAGCCACTATTCTTAATAAAATATTCAACCTATTAAATTATTTCCCAGATGTATGCATTTAATGGACAATGTAAAGTCTGGATTTTATTAATGCTAAATAAACAAATAGACATAAATAGTATCAGTTTAAATATCCAGCCCTTTCTGTATTCCCATCTCTGCATTAATGGTTTTTGTTTCTGCAGACTGGAGCAGACAGCTTGCCACTGATCCATCTGCAAAAAGAGTCAGATGGTGCATCATAAAACCGACCGTTTTATGGCAGCGCGAACAAAGCCTGAAGGAGAAAGCCTGAACAAAACCTCTGAATGGGCTGTTCTGTTAAGCCTTCTCCTGCAAAGGAAGTCCAGCTATTTACCCCATATACACACATTATGTCAAAGCTGCAGCCCACTCACTCTGGTACCAACAAGAGTAACACAAAAGAGAACAAAAGGCAGCGGTTACATATCAGATGGGTGATTGTGGCGCTGACCTTGTCAAAAATCACACCCAGGAGACCAGAGGAGGGGCTGAAGTATCACATTTTACCTCTCCACCTCCCTTTTTCACTTGCATTCAGTTTTTTACATCATATTTATCTGTTCTTCTAACATGCACTGTTTTTTATGTTCTTACTCTATGGTAAAAAAATCAGTTTAAAATTTGACCAAATCTTCAAATGTTTAACATTTTGTTCTACCTAAACAGAATGCTTGTGATTTATAATACTTTAAAACTTAAAGACACTGCACAAAATAATATTGGAAATAATATGTAAAGCATTGAACATTGAACAAAAGTCTTACTTTTGGATCTAAGAAATTATTTAAGTTATAGCTGCAGTATGTAACTTTAAAAAAATATTTTTTTTTGCATATTTTTTGGAACAGCCACCATGTTGTGACAGTATGACTGATAATCAAGCTCCTCTGCTTCTTCCAGTGCTAAACAGTAACAACCAATCAGAGTCAGAAGGCGGGTCTTAGTGCTGTAAATCACAATATATATTTTATTTCCATCCATTTTTAAAGTATCTTCACATTTAACTGCCTATGTCGAGAGAAAAAGTGGAACCGAAGACACATTGCTTGTTTGTGAGCACAAAGTTGATGAATAAATCTGATTAGTACAGTGGAAGATCTTCGATGCTGCGGGCCCAAGGGTATCGAAACATTAAACTCTCCGTAATAATTAGGGCAGTATTTTATAATAAAACCTAAGGGACATGACAAATAAAATACATTTCAGTCCGAAGAGAAATATTTAAAGAAGAAAGGACTAAATGAGTGTGGCACCAGTGATTTTTATTTTCATCTAATTTCTTAATGTTTATTTTCCCAGCACTAAAGGAATGGGGTCAAAATAACATCACAGGGGATGTAAGGATGTACGCAGTTATTTTAATACACTGAATAAAAAGACACAAACCAATTTTTACTCACTGTCAGAAATTACATAAGACCAAACATTTCCTGTTATAACTTAGTTAGAATTACCAAAATTATTTCTATTTGCTAAATGCCAGACATTTTTGGGGGGTAATTTTTCTCAAATTCAAACGTTTCAAAAATGTTCTTAAGAAGATTTCAGATATTTAGCCAATAGGAATAATTTGGGTAATTCCAACTGAGCTAAAACAAGAAAAGTTTGGTCTGATTTAACTTTAGACAGCGAGAAAAAAATGTTTCATGTTTGTAAATATCTGGTTTCATGTGAATTTAAACTGTCAGAGTGAGGACTCCTCACCTGGCCAGCAGAGCTGAATGCAGACTGCAGGGCGAGACTCGCTGCAGCCCACACACAGTTCCTGATAGATTTCAGAGGAAGCAGCCGCCTCCACTCTGTGCGTCACAGTTCCCACACACTTTCTCATTCACCAGGAATGAGTAAAAATATCAGTTTCTGTGTGTATATATTTAAAAATGGTCTGTTAAATGCAAGAAATCCAGCATGAATGAATCCAACTGGGAGGAAGCTGATGATTAAAAATTACAAAGAAAGCTTTTATGTCTGTTAATTATGACGATTTTTTGCTTCCAGCCAATTAAAACCAAATGCAAAACAAGCTTCAAAACCCGTGGATATGAATCTGTTTTTTATAAATTATAAAAGAACCAGAAGAATATCACACCAAAACCTGTAGCAGCATCTGATTCACTCTTTAATCTGACTTCAATAGCTTTGTTGACAGTGTAAAAATTCCCTTTAATCTTAAAGCTTTTGCTGCAGTAATATATGTGGTGCATATGCAGCTGCAGCAGAGCAGTCCATCCCTCCCCCAGCTTTGTTGTCCTATTAGTTCAGATCTGGTGGAGGTCAAAACCAGTCTCTCTTCTCCTTTCTCCTCTACATCCTTTCATCTACCAATCCTCTGCTGCTCTGCTATATACATTTATAGAAAATCATTTTTAATATACTGCAGCATCAACACCTGAAACAAGAGGCACAATCTAAATGCCAAGGAGAGAAAACAAGAGAGCAGATTACTTTCCAGATACGGATAACATTAAATGTGACCCATTATGCTTCCTTGAACAGGTTGGGCCATGTTTATGGGCTATACAAAACATGTTCATTGCAGTTTTTGCATAAAATTGAACTTCAGTGTACCTCATAAATCATCTCCAGTCCATAATGAACACCAGATAAATGACTCACAATATAGTGGAATATATTGTAAATGAATTAGTAACTTAAAAGTCTTTGCATAATTTTTCACATCACAAGAGTAAAGAAGAAACAGAAAAATTTTAAAAATAAATAAAAATACATTGTTGCACATTTTTTGTACTTCCATTTGGGTTTCTAGGGCTTCTAAAAGATGGTGTCTGGAAAATGAGAGCTACATTCCAAAAAAGTTTGGAATGTAGCTCACCTAGCAACACCAACATGTTACTTAGCAAACACAGCCAAGCCCAGCCCGTTGCCTAGCAACACAAGTTGAGTTCTAGCACATTTGGTCAGCTGGTTTTACCTCTGTATGTGCTGTACAATGGCTGCTGGAAAAGACAAGTGTTTTGTCCTTGACTATCCATCCAGAAACCACTTGCTACATTCTTCTTGGTTGTGCAGGAGGCTCAACTTCTGCTTTTCAAAGATGTACAGTTGTATAATTGTTAATCTGTTTGCAAACATTTTCACATAGGAAGGTAAACGTTGAGTTGGGGGGTGAGGGAGTGTGGCCAGCAGCAACTTGTTTGGATTTAAAGTGGCAAGATGCCCTAAAACAGCTCAAAATAGGCAGAACTGATCATCTTATTATCTGGGAATTATTTTGTGCAAAAAAAAGTAACAAACATGTTTGTACAGCCCACAAACATACCCTAACCTGTTCAAGGAAGCATAATAAGTCACCTTGAAGTTGTGCGAGTTACAAATAACCCAAAGTTTCAACACCACAACTATACTTTACTACACAAACAGATGAAGTCATGACAAATCCTCTGTCTTTAATCTGCCGTTTCAGTCGAGGTTTGTGATGAATGAGCAGACGTTTGTAGCCATAGCAACAATGCTCACTGTCCACACTTTTCTCGGAAGTCTGGCATCACCACTCGCTGTGTAGCCAAAAATAGATCACAGGGACACAATCTTTTACACACACGTGAACGCTGGGCCTACTACTGCTACACGCGCCGCGCGTCTCCAGAGGATGCTAGGGCCAAAACAGAGGAAGTGCAGAAAAATGGGCATTAACCTACATTCACTGCAGAAGTCCTGCAGCACAGCCTTTAGTCATTGAGTCCCATGTTGCGTGCAAGAGAGAAGAACTGTGTTTGCTTTGCGTTTGTGGCATTATGAGGACAGAAATCTGTTGTTTCTTTGGGACTGGGCCTCCATAAGGGAATAAAAAGAAAGATATGGGGAGTTAAGTCCAGGTGTTTTGACTTAAAAACATCTCTGATTTTGTGTAAATTATTAATTAGGAGTATGTACTGCAACATGTCTGCACTCTTTGAAATGTTCTTTTACATAAATTGGAGCTCTCTCTCTCAAGACATTTAAAGCCCAAAGTACAAATGATGTCCAAAGTCTTCTGTTATGTTCAGGGTGTTTTCACCTGAGCTCTGTCTTTTACTTTTGTCAGTCTTTTATTACTTATTGTTTATTTGTTTTAGTTATGTTTGGATTTTGCCTAGTTTGTTTACTCCTGCTTGCTCTCTCTCCCTCAACCTGCCTTCTGCTCCCTCCTCACAGCTGCTCCCTCTTTCTAATTAGCACCAGTCCATTATCTAGTAATCAGATGATACAACCACCAGTGTTTCCTCACTGGTTTCCTCTGTTTCTTTCATGCTTCATGGGTCCAGCCGTTACCATGACAATAATCACACAATTTCATAAAATAAAAATAAAACAGTCACAGTATCTGCTTGGATCCAGTTTTATCCCTTAATTTTGCATTTCTGCTGTTATTTTCATCATTTTATGTTGAAGAAAGAATTTTTAAATCTATATTCTAGTAAATTATCTTTGTTTTGGTTTTTGTTTCTGAACTAATGACCAGCATTTTATTCCATTTATCTGAGATATTATCACAGTATAACTTATAACAATGATTAAATTAGCATTGAAGAAGCTAATTTTTAATATTCTTTTGAGTTAAACATAACATTTAAGGTGTTATTAGTCAGATATGAATCCAAGCCAATACATAGTTGACTGCATCTCTGTGTTGTTGGGCCTGAGGTCAGAGTCAGCTGGCGCGGCGCCATTTGGAACGAGGTTAGTCGGACATGGCTGTTGGCACAAATCAACACCATTCATGTCGTCTAATAAATAACTCTTTTTCTACTCTGATGGACTCGACTACCAGGACTCTGTGATGCATAGAGCTGAGATCTTTGAAGTTGAATGCAGATTCACTGTGAATTTGTGGATTATTAAATGCAGCTTTTAAATAAATAGCTGGCAGCGTAATTCCTGTCAAAATGTTTTGTCAGCATCCAGAGAAACAAGACAAAGCGTGTTAGTGTCAGGATTAAATGATGAAGCTTCAGAGGAGATGACATCTCTGAGAGGAGGAGTGATCTAATAACCGCACAGAGATGCGTTTAATGCTGCGAGCGGACGCAGAAGATTTATGCATGAATAAAACTCAAACACATCACTAGTAGATGCGATGAGCTGACTAGGTGTAGATGGCCTGCTTTGAGCGTTTGTATAAATCTTGCGTTGGTGAAAGAGAAGTGAGGCGGTGATTCTACCAGAGAACAGCTTGATTATTAGAAAACATCCGCAGTCACAGATGTGCAGCTGTTGGGGCGGCGCAGACGCCATGTTTCCCCAGTGAAAACAATTCATTGCAATTCTACATGCACTGACTTGTCATGTTCTTATTAAAAATAAACACTTGCATTCAGTATTTTTGTTTTTATTTAATCTTTCAAACACAGAAACTTTATGATGCTACAATTTATTCTAATTTAACCACTTTTGATCTTTTGTTTTTTGTACTTAAAGAATAAAAACTTATTCTTTGATGATGAGATTTTATTTTGTTTTAGGACCGTTAAATCAGTTTCTAGATGGTAAGTAAACAACAAACCGCTTGTCTTTTCCAGCATCTATTGTACAGTGCATACAGTGATAAAACCAGCTTACCAGTTGTGCTGGAGCTCAGCTTGTGTTGCTAGGTGACGGGCGGAACTCTGCTGGGGTTGCTAGGTAACGTGCTGGGCTCTGCTGGGGTTACTAGGTGAGGGGTTGTGCCGGCTGATTTGTTACATTACTTTTAACATTCCAGACACCAAAAAACATTAACTTACTGCCAAAACAAGTCTGGGTGGATTTTTAAATCGCTTGGACCGTTTGTGGAAGCAGTAGAAAACCAAATGGAAGTACAAAACCATGCAAAATGCGAATTTTGTATAATACGTCCCCTTTAACATTTTTTCCTTTTGCCACCTTTTTTTAATGTAAATCAACAGTACTTTTGTTAATGTTCAAGGTTTTTAATTTATTTTTGTCTTAAACAGAGCAGACTGAAAGTGGAAGTAATTCAGTTCTATTTTTCTAATTGTTTTAGCCTGATGTTTGAGATACCATTAAATACACAATTACTTTCTGACATCCAGCTAAACTTTGAAGACAGATTATACAACCACCACTGTGCTTTTTGGTAGGTAGCTGTCTTTTTAAGTTTTGTTTTTGTGGGTTTAAATAAGATGCTTTTCCTTTTTTTTTTCCAGGAATTTCAGATAGTATTCTAGGAAGACTGGCTCATAATTTTCTGGGAGATTACTCATCATTTTTGTGTTTTTTCCTCAACTGGGGCGGTTTATTTTTGGTCCAGTGGAGCCTGATAATGCTCTGTCAAGCGTACTGGTACAGGCCGAAGTCACCAATTCAGAAAGCAGAAATATTTGCAACAACAGGCTGAAAAAGGGGATTTAACGGCCTGAATTAACTGTGATGTTTAGGTAGGTTTAGCGTTGTGGAAACTCTGGTAACAATTAATTTGTTTCTTTGCTGTAAAACCTGGATTAATAAGGTCACTTTAAAAAAAGAAATCAATTAGGTATTCTTATCTGTTTTCTTCTTTTGTTTTGAGTACAGCAGTAATTAAATATTTTCAAAGGATGTTAATACTGTACTGATCTCCTTCTTACAACATTTAAAGGGGATTATATGGATTAATAATGTAGAATGGGAGCACAGCATAAATACATATGGTAGCAATTAAAACAGATTAAAGGGCCCAGTATAGTTGACCTGAAGACGAACAGTCGAAGCGCAGTCACATGGTTGTTTTCACACAAAATTATCAATGTTTACAGTTCATTTTTGATAAGGTCTGCTGGAACAAACATTTCCCTGTAAATAAACATTTTTATTCAACCTGACAACAACAATCTTATTCCTATGTATGGCTTATACCTTAAAGATATTGTAGACAGGAAAACAAGGAGTAAATTTCCACCAAAATTCCAAGATCAATCTCAGAAATGTTTGAGAAAAAAAACATGGAAATTTCTGAGATTGAAAAGTCGAAAGTTTGCAAGAAAAAAATTAACCAAACTTATTAATCTCAGAAATTTTCTAGAAAAAACATTTCCAAAAGTTGAACATTTTCCACCTTAGAAAATGATCTGAGTTTGAAAAATAAGAACTTAGAATTGTCAAAAAATTGTAAGACTAAACTAAAAATTTCTGAGTTTTTCAAGCAAATTTTCTAGAAGTTTTTTGACTTTTCAAACACATTTAAATGTTTTTTTTTGTTTGTTTGTTTATTTTCAGAAAAATTTTTAATTAGTTTTTTGGGAAGAAATCTAGTCTATCTACTGCCCATAACACACAGTGGCACATACCAGATAAAAGATCCGTGCATTTTTCATTATTTAAAAAAAAACTAACCACCAGTTATTCATGGAGCCCATCAGCTCTATTTTCAGTATGTCTTTCCAAACATTTGGGTCGTTTTGGGCTACCTAGCAGGAAATACAGTTTTCCTAAATCAATTAATCTGTCAGTTTTCTTACAAAGATATACGATCTGGTCAGAAATGTTTCAACAAAACACTCATCATCCAGTGATGCCTGAGAAAAAGAAAATCTTTCTGGGTCACAGGCGGAGAACCATGCTGCTTTGGAAGAAAGAAGAGATCAAGAGGAAAATGGGGGAGGAAGCTGGATAAAGCTACACCCACCAAAGCAGATAGGAGAAAACCAGCGCAATCCATCAAAAATAAATAAAATAGACTACATTGGTCTGTGTGAGTGACACTTCAAAAACTGAACAGCCATTTCAGCTTGGCAAATCGATCTCATTCAGCGAGGAGGACACCAGATTAACTAAGAGGTGCCCATCTCTTGTTCATACGCTGCTGATTACTTATCAACGCCCGCTCACTTCTGCATCCTGATGGGATTTTCACGGCCCATTTATGAGCCTGTGCGATGGGGGATCTGGAAGAAATGCATGGAGGGAGGCAGGGAAGGGTAAATGAAGGGTAGAGAGGATGTAAATAAGAGATGGAGGTGAGACGTGAGCCAATTTATGAGAAAAAGAGGGAAGAAGCTGAGATGTGTTGGGAGTAAATCCACAAAAAATGAGAAAGACACTCAGAGATTAGTCCCAATGACCCACTTAGCACAAAATGCCTTTTAATTTATGCAAATGATGAATGAAATACTCCATTAGAAAAAGGGAAAGAGCTAAAACAACCTAAACTCAGACACTCTGGTTTGCTCTATAAGCTAAGAGTTTTCCATTTTATTAAAACCATTTTGCTTCCCACTCCTGAGGCATTTTTACATAATTATACCAAATTCCCCAGATTAGCTTGCTAGTCACATAATTAAGTCATCATGTTTAAGGACTGCTGTAATTTCCAGAGACAATACATTTGCAAAACACATTTTTCTTTAGAAGGAACATCAAGACTTTTCAGAGGCGCTGCATAATGAATTTAAATCAACTGTCCCTGTGCATTTGGCAGGGATTCTCATGTTATTCAAACATAAGGAAGAACCGAGATGCAAACTGGAGCTCTGGTGGATTCTGATAATCAATATTTAATAATGAAACTGAAAAAACAACTTACAAAGACACAGAAGATGATTAGTGCCACTACAAAAGTAGATTCTCACAATTCTGTCAAAATCCAAACATTCTTACAAGTGTGTCAATTGTGCACTTTATCCACAGTGAAAGCCTGTCCCAAATATATGTGGTAGATTTAAGTTTAAAGCCTAGATTTGCCTGATGGTGCATAAACAATTTAAACAATTCTGATTCTGAGAAAAAAAAGTCAGAATAGTGGGGGTAAAAAAGTTACAATTCTGGGAAAAAGATCCAAATTTTGAGAATCTGAATCATTTTCTGAATCTGTAAATTAAAGTCAGACTTATGAGATTGACATCAAAATTCTGGGTTTCTGGTCAAATTTTTGAGCTTAAGGTCAAAATTCTGAGAAAAACATTAGAGTTTGAATTTTGAGGAAAAAGTCAAAATTGTGAGATTAAACCCTGAATACCTGGAAACCAGGATCCTGCAATTATTGAAAGAGAGGAGCTTAAATACTGGGGGAGAGTGGAAACGACAAAAGGGAGCAGCAGAGCTAATTATAGGAGAGTGGACGCAGCTGGGGAAGGGAGCAGGTTGAGGCAAATGAGGAAATATTTTTTTTTAAATAAACAACATAAAATGTTTTTTATATGTATAATATGTACATTATCTATATCAGGTATGATGCTGAATCATCATAACTGATACAAAAAATTACTTTTAAAAATCTGGACTATCCTTTTAATCATTTATTTTTAAATACATTTCCTTCAATATGCCAAGTTGAGGCACAAATGCATTCAAACTGAGCTTTTTAATAAAAGTCAGTGAGGTCGCCACTAACCTGGGGGAAATGAACTTAAGTTGACCTCGGCCCAGGAGCAAACTCATCTTTAAAATTAATGAAAGGGCCATTTAAAAAATGGATTAGACCATAAATCACTTTAATCACTCCCTAATGAAACAGGCGGGTGATTTATTTATTTTTCTATTTTGGCAGACGGATCGGAGGAGAGCTAGTATCAGCAGGTTTTTGTCCAATCTTTTTGTCCCTGAAGACATTTTAATGCCTGAATGGAAAAATCAATGCGTCACAAAAGCAGCTATTTAACTAAACAAGAGACAGCAGTAAGATTTACTTCACAATTAGTCTAAACAAGGCAAGTTTTCATGTTATTTATTGTTTTGAATACAAATTAAGCTAAATTAACGCAATCACAGCAAATTATTTGTTTTTCATGTCCCAAATTGTGTGTATTTTAAATTATTTACATTAAATCATCCAGTTTTTTACTTTAATTCTAATCAAAACACATATTTTTTTATGTTTATGCAATTATAGTTAGCCTTTCTGAGATATTTTCATATCAAAATGAAATAAAGGGATAAATTATGTGGATATATGTATGCTCCAGAGAAGTGTGCACAAAATTAAAAAATAAAACATTACTGTAATATTGCGAGAAACCATATTTTCCCCCATCATCTAATTCTAAATCTGGTAAATAATAGCAACGGTTTATACACCAGGATAAATATATTGTTATTAGTAGCAGCATCCATGCAGTCCTTTGGGATTGTGATATTGCACACCATATTAAACATAAAGATTTGATTTTCCCAATATACTATAAGCTCAAAACAGGAAATCAGAGGGAAAAAATGACCCCCTCCTTATTCTGAAAACCTTTAAGGCATAAACCAACGCTGACCTCCTCCATTTTCATATGCTCCCACTTACAGTACAGATGTAGGCCAGTAGCTGATGTGACTCATCCCACATTTACAGTTTACATGCCTGCAGTAATCATGTTCTAATGTGTTCATTCACATATAATTTGCCCCAAATACTGCAAATCCAACAGAATGGGGGAGATTAATTAACTGAAAATGGTATAAAAGAGCAGAACTCAACAAAAGGGAGGAAGTATTAAAAGTGAATACAGACTTGTACTTTAAAAAGTACTATGTAAAGTACTATGTAGACATTTATGTTCTTAAAGGTGATCTATTATCCGTTCTTGAACAGATGAGATTAGGTTTATGTGCTACATAAAACATATTCATTACATTTTTTTCACAAAATCATTCTTAGTCTGGTCGTTCCTGCCTGTCTTAACTCCTTTTAGAATTAGCCGTTTTAGGGCCTCTGTCACTTTAATGCAAATAAGCCGCTGCTGGCCACGCCCCCCAAATCAAGGATTACACTCGCACATGAAAATGGCTGCAAGCAGATTCACAATTATACAACCGTACATCTTTGAAAAGTAGAAGTGGAGGGTACTGCACAATCAACAAAAATGCAGCGAGTGGTTTATGGATAGTAACAAAACACTTGTATGTTCCAGCAGCCATTGTACAGTTCTACCATTACTTTATTCTCAAATGTGTTTATTCTGAAATATTATGACTTTGTTCTCGTATTATTTTGACTTTTTCATAATATTGTGACTTTACTGTCATGATATTATGACATTTCTCCTAACACTCTGACTTTATTCTCATATTATTTAGACTTCTTTCTCCTACGACTTTATTCTTGTAATATTCTGACTTTTGTCTTGGAATACTATCACACTGTAGTCATTATTTCAACTTTATTCTTGCACAAGTTTTTTTCTCAAAACACTTTGACTTTATTCTAGTATTATTTCCACTTTTTTCTGATTCAACTTTTTTCTCGTAATGTTATGAATTAATTATCGTAATAGAATTACTTTTTATAATATTATGTCTTTATTCTCACACACTTTATTCTTGTAATTTTATTTTTTATTATTCTTTGTTTTATTTCCTATTATTGATGGAGTAATAATAATACTCCATCATACATTCTTGAACTGCAGTTGGGGGCCACAAAAAAAAATCAGCCCAAGGGCCACAAAGGGCCCGCAGCCCGCACTTTGGACATCCTTGCCAAAGGAGCTTTCTGAGGCAACGTAACGAAATGCAGAAGAAATTAATATTTATCTCTAAAATAAGCCCAAAAACCTCAGTGTTACTGAAAAAACGATCCTTATGGAGCATAAAAAATGAAGTATGCGCTCACCTTGTGTTGCTTCCACATCACAGCCAGCGGTTTGACGTCGTGCTTGGCGTGTTTCCCCTCCTCCAAACACTTCATGCACACCGGAGCCTTGCAGCTGCAGCAGTACATGCTGAAGTTTTCCGCCTCATGATCCACGCAGGTCCCCGCTTTCCGCGCGGTCAGCACCGGCTGCTGACCCCCAGCACCGCCGCCGCTCGCTGCTCCTCCAGCCGCTTGATTCGGCGACGGCGGCGGCACCAGGCGGTGCTTGGCCAGCGGACCGCGGGACGGGTGGCACCGCTGCTGACAGGCGTTACAGTAATAGACGTCGCACTGCTCGCACATCACCGTGGCGACCACCGGGTTGCGGTCGCACAGCTGACACTTCACCGCGGAGGGGGATGCCGAACACGGGATGCCGCGGGTCTGCTGGTACCGCACCACAATGGCCTCCAGAAGCCGGTTCCGAGGAAACCCCCGGAGACCCCGCTCATCCAGGGACACGCTCCGGTGGCACAGCGGACAGGTGAGGGAGCAGTTCCGATGCGGGGCGACCGGCGGAAATACCCGAACGCCGTTCGGAGACTTCAACTGGCAGGGGGTGTAGGAGCCGTAGCCGCTGTCCGTCTCGCTGTACAGACTCATCTTGTCCATGTCCAGGTAGTCGTAGTCGGAGCTTCCGGAGGCTCGGCTCTGGACCGGAGTCTCCCCGTCCGGCGTCTGGACGGTGATGTTCCGGGCGCACAGCAGGCAGACATTGTGGGAGCACGGCAGCAGGATGGGGTCCCTGAAGAAGGAACCACAAACGGGGCATTTTAGCTCTTCCTCCATGTCTCCGGTAGCGATGTGTCCGGTGAAGCTGCTGCGGGTAAAACGCTCGAGCACCAACTGCCGCGGACAGCTCCCAGCACTGGTCTGCGCATGCGCACGACCGAGAGCGGTGACGTGTGGGTTGATGTGATTTATAACGGTAATTTAATGACTTTGAAAAGTATCGGATATAAAAATACAGCGATTGTAGATACATAATAATAATAATAATAATAATAATAATAATAATAATAATAA